>NC_068316.1:1336308-1388808 GCF_025860055.1 Xyrauchen texanus
ACAGCATCAGTGACCAGCTACATCAGCAAGTGCATTGATGATGTCACTTTCTCCAAGACCATCACCACACGCTCCAACCAGAAGCCGTGGATGACTGCGGAGGTGCGCACGCTGCTGAGGTCCCGAGACTCCGCCTTCAGAGCAGGCGATAAGGCAGCCCTAAGAACAGCTAGGGCCAAACTGTCACGGGCAATCAGAGAGGCAAAGCGCGCACACGCCCAGAGAATCCACAGTCACTTCCAGGACAGCGGTGACACGCGGCGCATGTGGCAGGGCATCCAGGCCATCACCAACTACAGGACAACATCAGTTGCCTGTGACAAAGATGCCTCCCTTCCAGATGCGCTGAAAGACTTCTACGCTCGGTTTGAAGTGCAGAACGACGTGATGGCGAGGAAGTCCACCCCTCCTCCCAACGACCAGGTGCTCTGTCTTACCACGGCAGATGTGAGGAAAACTCTACGTAGAGTCAACCCACGGAAGGCTGCTGGACCAGACAACATTCCTGACAGAGTGCTCAGAGGATGTGCAGACCAGCTAGCAGATGTTCTTACCGACATCTTCAACATCTCTCTGAGCAGCGCCGTTGTTCCAACATGCTTCAAGGCCACCACCATCATCCCCATGCCAAAGAAGTCTTCAGTGTCCTGCCTCAACGACTACCATCCCGTCGCACTTACACCCATCATCATGAAGTGCTTCGAGAGGCTCGTCATGAGGCAGATTAAGACCCAGCTGCCCCCTCACTAGACCCACTGCAGTTTGCGTATCGTTCAAACCGTTCAACGGACGATGCCATCACCACAACCCTCCATCTGGCCCTCACCCACCTAGACAATAAGGACTCATACGTTCGAATGCTGTTCATAGATTTCAGCTCAGCATTCAACACAATCATTCCCCAGCACCTGATTGGAAAGCTGAACCTGCTGGGCCTGGACACCTCCCTCTGCAACTGGATCCTGGACTTCCTGACTGGGAGACCTCAGTCAGTCCGGATCGGGAACAGCATCTCCACCACCACCACACTGAACACTGGGGCCCCCAGGGCTGTGTGCTCAGTCCACTGCTGTTCACTCTGCTGACTCACGACTGTGCAGCAATGCACAGCTCGAATCACATCATCAAGTTCGCCGATGACACGACCGTGGTGGGTCTCATCAGCAAGAACAACGAGTCAGCATACAGAGAGGAGGTGCAGCGGCTGACGAACTGGTGTAGAGCCAACAACCTGTCCCTGAATGTCGACAAAACAAAAGAGATGGTTGTTGACTTTAGGAGAGCACAAGGTGAACACACTCCGCTGAACATCGACGGCTCCTCTGTGGAGATCGTCAAGAGCACCAAATTTCTTGGTGTTCACTTGGCGGAGAACCTCACCTGGTCCCTCAACACCAGCTCTATCACCAAGAAAGCCCAGCAGCGTCTCTACTTTCTTCGAAGGCTGAGGAAAGCACATCTCCCAACCCCCATCCTCACTACATTCTATAGAGGGACTATTGAGAGCATCCTGAGCAGCTGCATCACTGCCTGGTTTGGGACTTGCACCGTTTCGGACCGCAAAGCCCTGCAGAGGATAGTGAGGACAGCTGAGAAGATCATTGGGGTCTCTCTTCCCTCCATCAAAGACATTTACAAAAAACACTGTATCCGCAAAGCAACCAGCAACCCCACACACCCCTCACACAAACTCTTTACCCTCCTCCCGTCTGGCAAGAGGTACCGAAGCATTCGGGCCCTCACGGCCAGACTGTGTAACAGCTTCTTCCCCCAAGCCATCAGACTTCTCAATACTCAGAGACTGGTTTGACACACACACGTGTCCTGAGTTGCACTTTAATAACTGTCACTTTATAACTGTCTGCTACCTCAATAACTGCTATGTGCATAGAACATTATCTCATAGTATGTTATGTTTACATTTTTAGAAACTGTCATCTTTTTGCACTACTGAGTGAGTACTGGTCGGCGCTGCACTGTCTATTGTCCTGTTCATTGTCAGTAATTTGTTGTACTGTCCTGTACTTTTTGCACATGTTTGCACGTGCACTTTATATAGGTAGTTTATATAGGTATTTTATTTCGTTGTGTAGTCTCATGTGGTCCTATGTTGGTCCTTTGTTGTTTTTATGTAGCACCATGGTCCTGGAGGAACGTTGTCTCGTTTTGCTGTGTACTGTACTAACTGTATATGGTTGAAACGACAATAAAAACCACTTGACCACTTGACTTGAAGTGTGAGTGTGTGAGTGTGTGTGTGTTTGTGTGTGTATGTGTGTGTGTGTGTGTGTGTGTGTGTGTGTGTGTAAGTGTGAGTGTGTGTGTGTGTGTGTGTGTGTGTGTAAGTGTGAGTGTGTGAGTGTGTGTGTGTGTGTGTAAGTGTGTGTGTGTGTGTGTGTGTAAGTGTGAGTGTGAGAGTGTGTGTGTGTTTGTGTGTGTGTGTGTGTGTAAGTGTGAGTGTGTGTGTCTGTGTGTGTGTGTGTGTGTGTAAGTGTGAGTGTGTGAGTGTGTGTGTGTGTGTGTGTGAGAGTGTGTGTGTGTGTGTGTGTGAGAGTGTGTACAGTATGTGTTTGTGTGCGTGTGTGTGTGAGAGTGTGTACAGTATGTGTTTGTGTGCGTGTGTGTGTAAGTGTGTGTGTGTGTGTGTGTAAGTGTGAGTGTGTGAGTGTGTGTGTGTGTGTGAGAGTGTGTGTGTGCGTGTGTGTGTGTGTGAGAGTGTGTACAGTATGTGTTTGTGTGCGTGTGTGTGTGTGTGTGTGTGTGTGAGAGTGTGTACAGTATGTGTTTGTGTGCGTGAGAGTGTGTGTGTGTGTGTGTAAGTGTGAGTGTGTGTGAGTGTGTTTGTGTGAGAGTGTGTACAGTATGTGTGAGTGTGTGTGAGAAAGAGTGTAAGTGTGTGTACAGAATGTGAGTTTGTGTGTAGTGTGAGTGTGGGTGTGTGTATTTGTGTGTGAGTGGGTGTGTATGTCTTGCACTGACGATGTTTTAGAGTCTCACCCTGTCATTTCTATCAGTTTTTGAGGATGCGGACACCCACTTCCCTTAGTGGGCCAAGGGCTGCCTCTGCGACTTCCGTGAAGGTGTGAGGGGACAAGGACAGTCCGAAGGGGAGGACTTTGTACTGATATGTCTGAACCTCGAAGGGAAACTGGAGAAAGGGTCTGTGTCAAGGAAGGATCGAGACATGGAAGTACGCGTCCTTCAGATCTACCGCCGGACGCTTGCTAGAATGCGTTTCTGCTTGAGCATCTTGAACGGGAGTCTGTGCAGAGCCCGGTTCAGAACATGCAGGTCGAGGATTGGCCGCAACCCACCGCCTTTTTTGGGTATGATGAATTAGGGGCTGTAAAACCCCTTCTTCACCTCAGCTGAAGGGACAGGCTCTATCGTGCCCTTCCGTAGAAGAGAGGCGATCTCCGCACGCAAGGCAGTGGCGTTCTTGCCTCTCACTGCGGTGGAGCGGACGCCGTTGAACCTGGGCGGGTGCCTGGCGAACTGAATTGCATTGCCGAGTCGAATGGACCAAGGGGGACTACAGCGTCCAACGTATCAGCAGGCGAGAGCTCGGGGTGCTGAGTCTAGAGACATCGAAGCATTTACCTGGCTCCTTGTGACTGCTCCCGGAACAGCCTGGGACGGGGGAGGAAGATTTTCGTCCTTTTGCCCCGTGGAGACCGTCGGCTCAGGGGCGGGCTTGTGGCACACGGCAATTTCCATTGGCCTTTTCTCAAGATCAGAGATGTCTGGGCTCCGCAGGAGCGACCCATAGTGTCATCGACACAACGTTGAGTGAGTGACAGATAGGGAACTGGCTGGAGTCACTCAGCACGCCCTGATTCAAACTCGCGACTCCAGGTGTGACAGCCATCGTCAGTTCTCGATACGGCTGAGATACCCAGACCCCCAAGGAAACCATTTTTATGAAAGAAGGAAACAAATTTCGGTCAGTAATGGAGGTCTTCTGTGATTTGATCACACTAGTGTTGTTTTATAGGTTGTGTTGAACAAAGAACATTCGTTTAATTTGTTGAGTTTTGTGCAGGTATTTTTTTTATATTAATTTGGTGTCATTCTTTGATATATGAAACTATTGCTAATAAGTGTATTGCCTTTCTAAGTCGGAACTGATCCGGGAATATTAAGAACAGATGGTAAATGTTGATATTCAGGTCAGATGAAAGAGTTGTGGATTGAGTTTTGATTTGAGCTGCGTAAGTGTGAGGGAATATCACTGATTCTGTTATTTAGGGATAACCATTCAGAAGTCACGCTGGAGTTTGCAGACAGTAAATAAAGCACCTGAAGCGATCTCATACTGTAAAGAGTGTGTGAGTTTAAATGAAAGAGATGTTTTCAATGAGCTGGTGATCATGTTAGCATGATGATGAAGTGAGCTAGCTGAACGAGAGATGACAGTTCTCAGGACACAGCTGCGGTTTTACACAGATTATTCACCTTTGCTTCTGTTAAATGTCTTTTTTTGTGTGTCTTGTTAGTTTTCTTTGTTCTGGCTGACCTTTTGCAAATCAGACTCCAAACATGTTTAAAACTGAGATCTGAAGTAGAAAATTGCCCTTTAACAAATAGAGGTTTGTTTTTTTCTATGTAGAGTGAGGATTGGTCTGGATCTCATTTGGTTTGGTCTGGTCTTGTTTCATATTGTTAGGATAGTTTAGTTTGGTCTCATTTAGTTTGTTTCGTCTTGTTTCGTTTGGTCTCGATTAGTTTGGTTTGATCTTATTTGGTTTGGTCTGATATTGTTTTGTTTGTTTTGTCTCATTTAGTTTGATCGTGTTTTATTTCGTTTGTTCTTTTGTGGTTTGGTCTAATTTACATTTTTTGTTTTGGCTTGGTCTCATTTACTTTGATGGTCTTTTTTTGTTTGGGTTGATCTTGTTTAGTTTTGTTTCGGTTTTGTCTTGTTTGGTTTGGTCCCTTTTTGTTTGGTTTTGTTTGATCTCATTTGGGTTTGGTTTTGTTTGGTTTGATTTGATTTTGTTTTATTTGGTTCTTTTAGTTTGTTTTGTTTGGTTTGGTTTTGTTTTGTTTGGTTTTGGTTTGTTTGGTTTTGTTTTGTTTTGTTTGGTTTTGGTTTGTTTGGTTTTGTTTTGTTTGGTTTGGTTTGGTTTGGTTTTGTTTGGTTTGGTTTGGTTTGGTTTGGTTTTGTTTTGTTTTGTTTGGTTTGGTTTGGTTTGGTTTGGTTTTGTTTGGTTTTGTTTTGTTTGGTTTTGGTTTGTTTGTTTTTGGTTTGTTTTGTTTTGTTTGGTTTTGGTTTGTTTGGTTTTGTCTCGTTTAGTTTGTTTTGAATTAGTCTTGTTTGGTTTGATCTAATTTGGTTTGGTTTGGTTTTATTTTGTTTGGTTTGGTTTGGTTTTGTTTGGTTTTGTTTTGTTTGGTTTTGGTTTGTTTGTTTTTGGTTTTTGTTTTGTTTTGTTTGGTTTTGGTTTGTTTGGTTTTGTCTCGTTTAGTTTGTTTTGAATTAGTCTTGTTTGGTTTGATCTAATTTGGTTTGGTCTGGTTTTGATTTGTTTGTTTAGTTTTGTTTGCTCTGGACTTGTTCTGTTTGGTTTGATCTAATTTGGTTAGGCCTGGTCTTGTTTGGTCAGGTTTAGTTTGGTTTGATTTAGTTGTATTTATTTATTTTTGTTCTTTTGCTTAGTGTAGTCTTGTTTGGTTTGGTCTGGTTTTGTTTTGTTTGTTTTGTTTGTTCTGGACTTGTTCTGTTTTGTTTGATCTCATTTGGTTTGGTCTGGTTTTGTTTTGTTTGATCTCATTTGGTTTGGTCTGGTTTTGTTTTGTTTGGTTTGATCTCATTTGGTTTGGTGTGGTATTGTTTTGGTTATTCTTGTTTGCATTGGTCTTGTTTGGTTTAGTCTCATTCGGTTTTGTCACATATTCCCTGTTGTCTTTTGTTTTTGTGCTTTTATGTTGAAGTTCTTGTTTAGTTCCTGTTAGGTTTTTGTAGTCCTTTGTAGTTTCATTCCCTGATTGTTTCCCCAGGTGTTCCTCGTTTCCCCCAGTTCATTTGTCAGTTCTTGCATGTTTTGTTCTGCTCTGTGCCAGGTTCCCTGTATTTTTCTTTATTCTGAGTTTTCTTGTTTATTTTAATAAAGCTGAACTTAGATCCTCATTTTTGGCCTGCCTCATCACAGGTTTGATCTGGTTTTGATTGGATTTCTTTGATTCCGTCTTGTTTACGTTGGTTTATATTACTCTTGTTTGGTCGATCTCATTTGGCTTGGTCTGGTCTTTTTTAGTTTGGTTTGATTTGATTTTGGTTTGTTCTTGGTTTTGTTTGGCTTGACCTCATATGGTTTGGTCTGGTCTTCATTTTATCTTTTGCTTTGTTTGGTTTGGTGTGGTATTGTTTACGTTGTTCTTGTTTGCTTTGGTCTTGTTTAGTTTGGTTTGGTTTGTTCTTGTCTGGTTTTGATTTAGGTTTTTTTCATTTTCTTCATTTTTGGTTTGGTCTTGTCTGGTTTGGTCTAATTTAGTTTGGTCTGGTCTTGTTTGGCTTGATCTCAATTGGTTTTGTGTGGTCTTGTTTGGTATAGTCTAATTTTAAATGTTTCCATTTAGTGTGTTTTGATTTCATGTAGTTTGATCCTGTTTTGTATGGTCTTAGTTAGTTTTTGTTTTTCATTTGAAAGTATTTCTCTAACATCTCTATAAACATAAATGCAGGCATAAGTTTGTAGGTAAATTCTGATTCATAGCTCTTTCTTCAAACACTGTAGAAGAACTGCTGGTGCTGCGTTTGCTCTGCCTCGAGGGTAAGACACGAACCTCGCCTCGTATCACACCAACAAGCGCACGCAAGCGAACGTGCTGGTCTGCAGTCGCGATCTGTGGCGTCTACTCTGGTGGGCAGGATTAATCTAAGATATAAACCCGAGTGAGCCACCTATGGGCAGAGATGGCATTCAACATCACTGGACTCACGAGTCATGGAAGGAAATCTGAAAGTGCTGATAGTTTCCGCCTCAAGCACTGAAGTGTATGAAGCATTGAGAGAAAGATGTAGAAACGTTAGCCTGTAGCTTGCATTGATTCACACCCTGCATTGAGACTAGAGCTGAATCATATGATTTTTTGTTGTAAACAGAGGAACTGTGATTTTGTGGAGTACCAGAGTTGGGGTCTTGATCTTGTATAAACATGGTCTCGGAGTGGACCTGCGTCTTGTTACTCAGTGTCTTGGTCTGGATCTGGGTTTCGGCTCAGTATATTTATTACCAGTGCACTAAATGTGATAATTATTTCAACCTCTATGTTCGCTTCTGACCAACTCATTGACGAGGGTGGGGTTCAAACTGCCTCTCGCATGACACAAGACCATAAGCCTCCTCTGTATAGATATTCATATGTAGATACCGCATTAGAGGCTGTTGCTATGGGCCGCGATACTGTTACTGATACTGCAGCGGTCTGAGGCACTTCCTCAATTCGCTAGGAAGACATCGACCCTCGTGAATTGAGTAAAAATAATAGGATCTATTTCAGACTATTTGACTTCAGAAGACATTCATTAATCCAGTCAGGTGGATAACTTTTATGATGGTTTTATGTGCTTTTTGGAGCTTAAAACATTAGGCGCCAATCCACTTTCATTGTATGGACCTACAGAGCTGAAACATTCTTCTAAATATCTTAATTTGTGTTCTGGTGAAGAAGGAAAGTCACACATCTGGGATGGCATGAGGGTGAGTAAATGATGAGAGAATTTTCATTTTTGGGTGTACTGTCCCTTTAAATGCCTCTGATTGGCCATTGCACTCATGCGCTCAACAGATGTGCGATTTTTGGAAAAATAAGCATTTTTATTTTGTTGTAGTAATAATGCATATTTCTCAGTTACCCATGGTTTTAGGAAGTCCGGTGAATTCTTTCGAACTGTTTTTTTTCTTCAATTATTACGATTGTTTTACATCAGCATTTGTCTTTCTTTATTTTGATCAGAGATGGTCAGTGAAGAACATTCTGGTTATGTATAGATGTTTCAGTGTTGTGTTTTAGTGTTCATTTATGATGCAAAAAATCTAAAAGTATAGTCATTTTTTAAACAATGCTAAAGGAATCAGATAAGTATTCACCTATACCTTTATATTGGAAGAAGATTCTTTAAATATAAATTCAGCATCTTGGTTCATAATTTTTTTCTCCCTAATTCCCAATGCGCTCTAAGTCCTTGTGGTGGTGTAGTGACTCGCCTCAATCCGGGTGTTGGAGGATGAATCTCAGTTGCGTCTGAGACCGTCAATCCGCACATCTTATCACGTGACTTGTTGAGCGCGTTACCATGGAGACGTTGCGCGTGTGGAGGCTTCACGCTATTCTCCGCGGCATCCACGCTCAACTCACCACACGCCCCACCGAGAGAGAGAACCACATTATAGTGACCACGAGGAGGTTACCCCATGTGACTCTACCCTCCCTAGCAACCGGGCCAAATTGGTTGCTAAGGAGACCTGGCTGGAGTCACTCAGCATGCCCTGGATTCAAACTCACGACTCCAGGTGTGATAGTCAGCGTCAATACTCGCTGAAATACCCAGAACCCCCCAGCATCTTGGTTCATTAACAATGTACTGCCTAGTTCTTGGACTGACAGCTCTTGGTCTGGATCTGGGTCGTGAAGGGTCTGTATTGGTCTGGGTATGGGTCATAGGGGGTCTGGGTATAGGTGTTAGGGGGTCTGGTATTGGTCTAGGTCTTGGAGGGTCTGGTCTTGTCTACATCTCTGCCAAGTACATTCAAATGTTTTAATTAAACAAACATCCAAGTAAATCCAAGATCCAGGTAACAGGCAAAAAAACATTAAAACTGCTACTTCCTTTGGCACTTCCACATTCTGCTCTACATTTTCTGCAAATCCACCCAGCTGCTCATTAGTGTGTTATATTTCATTTAGATCACCGAATCTGCACATGTTATTGTGTGAAATTACATCATCTCTGTTCAATTCTCTGCAGACACACAGCCAGATTCACTGCAGGTAATTAATATGCATCTTAATTAACATACACATTAGGTTGTGTTACTAATTTATGAGGCTCATATGTGCTCTTGCAGCACATGAGACGAAGGTTTAAAGGAAAACCAGTTTAGCGAAGGCCTAGTCTTTAATAACCAGAGTGATGAAAACACTCATTATATATCATCAATGACATCATAACATTAGTGTTGAAATTACATTCGCAGCCCATTTTACTTGAGTTATGAGTACTTTTTAATGAGCACAAAATGTAAGGATTTAAGTACTTTTTTGAAGTAAAATAATCTGATTACATTTATTTAAATGTATTAAAACGTTCCCAACGCTGACAAAAATCAAGATACCAAAGTCTACACTCAAAAGTCAGTTTTGAGGAATTATAATATAAATGCTAAATCCTCAAATAAATCTTTATTTCAGACGTATTCTGCGTTTCTAAATCACTCTGTTTCTATGCCCGTTCTTGCCTTTCCCAACTGTACATTTCCAAATCAATTAAAGCGACAGGTTTGATTTTATTTTCAATGCATTAGCATGTCAGGCATGCCTGAGACGGGCAGCGTGCCATTCTAGATAAATCACTGTCACTCACCGCGCTGACACGGCACATTGTATTGTCATAGTGTCAATTTGAAGAATAATGCAGCCGCTTGCAGAACTGAACAAACCCGCTCGCTCCAGAAGCAGCGGCAGCCGTGAGCTGGCCATGAAGACTGTTGCTGCCGTTTATTGCTGTGCAAGAGACATATACAGCGGGTATCCTCCTCCTTTTCTCTTTCACACCGGTTTCAGAATGTGCAGTGAATTAAAGTTATACAGTATTGGACCTGCTTCATCTGGTATTCCTTTGAGACACTCCGAATGTGGTTGATGCACTTAAAAAGGCTCTGGGGGGAAAAGGAGCACAAATCAAATGAACCAATTCTCCACTTGAAATTGCACCATTGACTTTCTGTATTATGAGAAACTCTCACAACAGAATGATTGAAGTGAGAAAAATATTGAATCACCCTTCTGTTGTTCCAAACCCATATGTACACAGAAAATTCCATGGAAGCACATTTACTCAATATGTAGTCATATAGAGTTTATATAGGAAAATAGATGTGCATCACAAAAATCATGTGACTCTGAACCTCCTGAGACCCGAGCATAACTGCTGTGCGCTTATTCATTCCCCTTTTTTATTCTTAACAAGTAGCACCTAATAAACAAGCAACCATTTATTTATTTTTAAATTATAGAGCAAATAGTTTTCCTAAAAACGTATGTCCTCATATGTGGACAGCGGGACTAAGTTGGGAAATTTTAATTAACACTAAACTATAGTGTAGAGCGGAGGAGGGCGGGGCCAGGCTGGAATGACGCATGCCTGATCCCCAATCAGCTTGATTGGGCGTGCGAAGGATATATTTAGTGCATGACTTAACCTCCAGTGTGCTGTCTGTCTGCACTGGTCTCAGAACAGTTATAGGAGAGCTATAGGATGCTCCCTTGCTCCCTATTTAGTGAATGACTTAACCTCTAGTGTGCTGTCTGTCTGCATTGGTCTCAGAACAGTTATAGAAGAGCTATAGGATGCTCCCTTGCTCCCTATTTAGTGCACAACTTAACCTCCAGTGTGCTGTCTGTCTGCACTGGTCTCAGAACAGTTATAGAGAGCTATAGGATGCTCCCTTGCTCCCTATTTAGTGCATGACTTAACCTCCAGTGTGCTGTCTGTCTGCACTGGTCTCAGAACAGTTATAGTAGAGCTATAGGATGCTCCCTTGCTCCCTATTTAGTGCATGACTTAACCTCCAGTGTGCTGTCTGTCTGCACTGATCTCAGAACAGTTATAGAGAGCTATAGGATGCTCCCTTGCTCCCTATTTAGTGCATGACTTAACCTCCAGTGTGCTGTCTGTCTGCACTGGTCTCAGAACAGTTTGAAATGCAACTTATTTTCATCATAACTCCATATAAAGCCTCTGAAAGACACATTTATCAGCTTTTAAATGAACTCATTTATTCTCAATGTGATAATGCAGTAAATATCTATGAATGCATTTATTAATGTAAATGAAAAGAACCGTGTTTTACAGCGATAACAAAATTAAACATGACAAAATGTATATTAAAATGAAGCACAATGACTCACAGATGTGTTCATGTTGTTATACAGGTTATTCTAAATAAATAACATGTTTTTTCATCTTTTGAGGGAATATTGTCCCAAAATCCACATATGTGGACATCATGTTTATCAGGACGCTGGCATGCGAAAAATGTATGCATTATTTAAAGCAGCATATCAAACGAAACTAGAGACTCTCCTCTTTACAACCAAACAGGTTTGAATGAAAAAATTGAAAGGAGTTTTTTATCAGAGGCACTTTTGTTGGCGCTGCACCTGTAGAAGGGCTTTGCGGAAATTAACGTCATGTTGTTGTGTCACGTGACTCGGTGCGCCATAAGTTTAACACTTAAATGACATTCTAGAGTCTTGTGAACAGTATTCAGTCCATATAAAACAATTTTAAATATGCGTTGCATACAGCGGAGTCAAAATACAATGTCCACACATGTGGACAAGGGGTCACACGAGGTTAAACACATGGGATGGAAACATCCCGCTTTACCCTTTACCCGCTTTATTTATTTTAGATTTTACTCATGAATGAAATTAGAAACTTCAATGGAAAAATAGCAATTGAAACACTAAACACTATTGGTTTCAGTGTGTCATGTGACCTGTCACAGCGCATCAAGAATATGAAAGACTTTAAATTAGTTTCTTCTGTTGAGCTATTATAAGCCTTCAGAAGACTTCATCACCATCAACCTTCATCATATAGAAATCAGAACTTTCTGTGGTTATGATCAGTAGTCCAGAAATCATTGATGTAGGTGATGGTTTTCTCATGAGACGCCTTCTAGTTCCATGTCATGTGATTGTAATGGATGACAGGAGGTTACAGACAACTATAAATACCATCATGACTCACTCACATGAGTCAAACCTCATTCTTCACTGAACGTCTTTATCAAATAAAGTCCATCTGGAGAAACACACGTGAATCCCCCTTACAGGTAAGCTAATTATTGATTATGTTAATATCCTGTTAGCTGATCTGAACATCAGTGGCCTTTGATTAGTGATATAGATCAAGGAAAAGTATCTGGAACTGAGATGTGATGTAAGATGACACAGTGGTCGGTGTCCTAGATACCTGCTGGAGTGGAAAAAGAGGTAAAAGGATTCAACTACCCTTATCTGCCCGTCAAAGCGCTCGTCCCTGGTGTGCGTCTGTGTGTAATACACCTATAGACTGTTGCTGAGCTTGTAAACACACTGGTTGAGTTCAAAATGGATTCTATACAACCTAAGCCGCTTTTTCAACATGTGGTGCTGTGGCGCAAAGCCTGTTTTAAACACATTTGATGCTTGCTGATGTGTGTCTGTATTTCTCTGGCCTTCTGTTGTCTCCACCTGTTCGAGACCTTTCTAGCGGCCGCGGTCTCCGTTGGGTCTGTCAGAAAACCCCTTCCGCTATACGCTACAGTACGTGACCTGTGAAGCAGCGGGCAGTCGGGGGCACCGCTAGTCAACTGGTGGGCTTGATATTTAACTCCTCATCCAAACAAAAGCTGTTTGATCTGCTGCCCCCCCTCGCTGTGTTTGAGGTGAATGTCAGTGTGAACGGAGCTGCAGACCGCCGCTGCTCACATCAGCAGGAGTGCATGATGCAAGCGGACGGGCCAGGGTGATGAGACGTTGAAATGGAGAGAGAGTGTCTGTGTTCAGAATAGCACACTACCCATACTGTTTCTGCATAGTATAGTATATTATAGTATGCATGTTTAATGAAGATAGCCTCGTTTTCATTCCCATCTGAAATCAAATATACACACCACTGTGAATAAAGTCCAATAGCATCTATTTCTGAAATTGCATGTTATTTTTTAAATTGTATATATAGGCTTGAGGAAGTTGCTTTGGTTGAGCGATGGTCTCGTCTCTTTGTAGTAATGAACAATGCAGAAAAGCATGAATTCAAACATGTATCTTTACATTTTTATGCATTTGGCAGATGCTTTTATCCAAAGTGACTTACAGTGCACTTATTACAGGGACAATCCCCCCGGAGCAACCTGGAGTTAAGTGTCTTACTCAAGGACACAATGGTGGTGACTGTGGGGACCGAACCAGCAACCTTCTGAGTACCAATGTATTATACAGTGCACTTATTACAGGGACAATCCCCCCGGAGCAACCTGGAGTTAAGTGTCTTACTCAAGGACACAATGGTGGTGGCTGTGAGGATCGAACCAGCGACCTTCTGATTACCAGTTATGTGCTTTTAGCCCACTACGCCACCACCACTACTTATCTTGAGTATCTTGAGCGAACCCCATTATTTCTTGAATGATGTTGCATATTACCTTCTATTTTCAAACGTTTTCTTTTGCACTTTTGTAGAATTACTTCCTTAAATTGCAACCAAAGCATATTCATTTTTCCACAGTTAAAGTTTGAATGATACTGCATAACCGGGATGACCCACGAGAGCTGCAGAAATAAAGGAAGATTGGAACAGACCCTCAGAACATGCGCTTTCAATTATAGGTAGTCTCTTGAGGGAGTTGCATAAGCCAGTGACAATCTCGTCTCTTTTCAGCCGCAGACAATGTAGAAAAACATGCATTCATGGAAAGGATCCAAATGAGTTTCTCGAGCAAACTTCGTCTTTAAAGGAAAAAAGCTTTCTAGGTTTATTACGTAAGTTCCTCCTGTTGGAAAGAAGATTCCCAAATGAGATCTCTGTAATATCTCAGTTGATTCTCCCAGACAGCAATGCGATTGAAAGACCCCAGTTATCTCACACGTGCCTCCTTTAGACTTCCACGAGAGGTCTGAACAATGTCTCCAACTGTGCTCAGATTTGCCAAGATCCCAAAGTCTGCAAAAGCCAGACATTTCTTATCAAATCTTTCCAAGAGCATGCTACCCACATTCATTTAACAGCTCTATACTCTTACTCTACATCAAGACTCATTGTGTCTATTTTTACGTCTTCTAAGTAAAGTAAGGCTTTCTGAATACTCCTCACATGTTCTGTTATATTATACAATGTCCAGGAATCAGAGAGGACGTTCCCCTGACAGATGGTGACAGACTCTCAGATCTGTTTGTAACACCCACTTGTGTCTCGACCCAATGACACGTTTTTCCTTTCAGTCAGAGCGACAGTATATCGCTCGCCCGCTGAGAGGAAGTTGAATCTCATCTTGTCTAGTCTGTACAGTATATTCATCTCTTTCTCACTTTCTCTTCCATCTGTAAGCCAATCACACCCACTGAGCCTTTGAGCCGCTGCTACTGTTTGTTTATCACCACTGTTGGCAGGGGTGAGAAGAAAGAGAGACAGAGAAAGAAAGAGAGAGAGACAGACAGCAATCTGCTGTGGCCATGAGAGCACATCCAAACCAGATCTGTTCTGTTGTCTACAATGGGCATCACAGGAATGGCACTCCGCTAGTTTAAATCCAAGTCACACAGGCTAGCTAACGGGGTACCTCAGGGCTCAGTGCTTGGACCTCTCCTCTTTTCAATATACAATATACAACTCTCCTATTTCAATATAACTCTGTCAACCTCTCATTCCAGCCTGATGATCCTACGGTAGCTGCACGGATCTAGAACTTAAGCTAGCAAAGACGGAGCGTCTCGTTGTTCCAGCGAGCCCAGCTATACAACATAACTTCAACATTCAGCTAGACGCGTCAACGATTACATCACCCAGGACGGCCACTCTCGGGGTTGTGTTTGACAGTCAGTTGAACAGAACAGCCGATCCTGCGGATTTACACTGTTACAGCTTTAGAAAAATCAGACCTTTTCTATTGGAGCATGATAATTAATAATAATTCCTTACATTTATAAAGCACTTTACATAGCATAGTGATGATGCAACGGCAGCCATAGTGCACACCACACACCAGCTATTGGTGGGGAGGAGAGAAATGTAGCCAATTCAGGGATGGAGATTAATACAAGGCCATGGTAGATAGGGGCCAATGGGGGGAATTTGGCCAGGACACCAGGGTTACACCCCTACTCTTTACGAGAAGTGTCCTGGGATTTTTAATGACCACAGAGAGTCAGAACCTCAGTTTAACATCTCATCCGAAGGACAGTGCCTTTTTATATTATAGTGTCCCCATCACTATTCTGGGGCATTAGGACCCACACAGACCATAGGGTGAGCACCCCCTGCTGGCCTCCAGCAGCAACCCTGGTTTTCCCCAGAAGGTCTCCCATCCAGGTACTGGCCAGGCTCAACCTTGCTTAGCTTTAGTGGGCAACCAGGCAAGTGCTGCAGGGTGATATGGCTGCTGGTGATACACAAACTCTAATCCAAGCTTTTGTTATATCTAGACGGGACTACTGCAGTTCTCTTCTTGTTTCTCGCTGGTGGAACAACCTTACAAACTCTACCCGAGCAGCTGATTGTCTAATGATATATATATATATATTAGGGCTGTTAATCTATAAAAAAAAATTATCAAATTAATTACATGGTGTCCTGATTAATTCATCGCAATTAATTGCATTAATATTTGCCAGATATAATAATAATTCAATATATAATGATGAAATAATTATATGTAGTTATCTTTAAATATTTAAAAATTATATATATATAAAATAACAAATATTCAGATAATTAAAATGCATTACATTTTGCATTACAGGTTTTGAATGCAAGAATGTAACGCATGTTTGTGTTGTGGGTTGTTTTCTTCACTGTATAAACTGTGTGTTGCTCACACAGCTGAAGTGCCACTTACTGCCCCCTGGAGTAAACAGGTGGTACTACAAGCATTTCTCAGGAATCTTCCTTATTACGGTCCGGGGGCATTGCGATTAATTGCGTACATTTTTTGAACGCATTATTTTTACTTAAATTAATCACACTGAATTAATGTGTTAAATCAACTGCCTTAATATATATATATATATATTCTCACTCCATTCTTTCACCACTTCTCTGAGCAATATGAAACTTTGTATTGTAGCACTTATCTTGCCTCCGTTATCTACTCGGTTTATCATTTTTGTTTCGTCATATATTGTGATGGGAAATGTAGTTTTATTGAACACGCCAGTTGCCTCATCGACCAGCAAGCTTTATTAATATTTGTAGTTTTATTGCACAATCAAAATCCACAAGTAAAACTGAATTCCAATACCAATTTGCTTCCACCATGATCAGGGCGGGACTGGTAATCTGGCAGTCCAGCATTTTCCCGTTGAGCCGACACACTTTGGGGCGATCAGGCGGACTGTCCATAGGGAGAACCGAGCGGGCCGGTGGGTCGGCCGCAAAACGTGGCCGAATGTCCTGCGATAAGCTAAAATGAGCCGCCGTATTATACAGAACGGACCAGCAGCGATAAGGACAGTGAACGCCCCCATTACTCAACATGTTTTTGGCCGGTTGCTATGTAAAATCCCGGGCCGATTATCCTCCCAGTCCAGCCCTGGCCATGATTCTTAAAAGGAATATTCCGGGTTCAATACAAGTTAAGATCAGTCTACAGAATTTGTGTCAATGTTGATCACCACAAACATGTATTTCGACTCGTCCCTCCTTTTCTTTAAATGTGTGTTCCAGTGAGACACTTCCAATGCAAGTCAATGGGGTTTAATCTGTAACATTAAAATACTCACTGATTCAAAAGACATGAACAATATGTGTGTTAACATGATTTTACTGTGATGACATTACTAACTATAATAAGTTATATCCAAATGTACAACTTTGTTACCATGACAACGTACCTCCGTAAACATTAATAGCCTAAAACGACCATATAAACAACGATTTGCAGCTTAAATAAGACGAGTTGTAACAGAAGAATTCATGTAAGTGCTTTTATAAAATTATAAGCATCACATTTCTGCCTTTAAACCCTCCAACATTGACCCCATTGACTTCCATTGTAAGAGTCTCACTGTACCACGATTTTTGCTGTCTGTGATCGAGGGACAAACATCCATGACGCCTGATCAACGTCACTCCTGTTAGCGTGTTCCTGGGGTGACCCGGGCATAGAGGACACACGCTCTGGATTCCACAGACGCATCTGTGTCTAACATGACTAATGGCTGTAGAGTGCGGTGTCATAATGGCGGCCATCACCGTGTGTCGAGTACAGGAGAGTGTTTGACTTTCCTCGAGTTCCCCCACCCCATATCATAGCCGGTCAGCTGCCGGGACATTAAGACAATTAAGACGCTCTGTAACCTTGTTGTGTGCTGCCCTACACGAGCAGAAAGTGTTTCATCACCGACCTGTGTGACTGATGACACCAGATGGCCATTATTCGAGGTAATGGCAGGACTTCACCGGATAGCTGGAACATCATGGGCTTCGGCGATTACCCAAGATGACCGCAAGCTGCTGAAATCCATAAATTAGTTTGGTCTCCTTGCTGGAACTTGGCTAAGCTGAAAACCAGCTTAATTAAAGATGCATTTTTTAGCAGGGCTTGTTTCACCATTTCATTTCGCTTTCAGAATGTTAATGCTGCACACATGAATGATCCCTCAAATCATGTATCTGGTTGAGGAGCGGTGTGCGGTTACTTTAGTAAGGAATTAAACTTAGAACCCTCATTTGGCAGCTGCTCAAATGGGTGAAATAAATCCCATAGAGATACACTGAAGGAGGAACACAAGTAGGCTTGCCAATTGTCCCGTATTGAGCCGGGACGTCCTGTATTTTGACCGAAATGAAATCCCATTTTTGGGTGATTTCTAATGAAACCTTTCAAGAACATGTCCTGGTCCTACTTTAATCAAAAATGAAAGAAAACGAAAATAAATTATATTTTGCATACAGGAAATAAAGCCTTCTCATTAAAGCAACATGAACAAATATGGTTATTATGACATTATCATTACCGCAATGTGTGTAACTTATTTTAATTTAAAGTGATTGTCCAACAGCATCTCCTCGCTGTAATATTGGTAAAACAAATGACAGTGTTATGGTAATCAGTATTGAAAACAATGGGAATAGTAAAAGTAAAATGCCCGGATGCATTGCGGTAATGAGAACTGGGGGTAAAATGTGCTTAAGTGTCATAAAAATAACGCCACAAAAAACTTAATGGTCCTAAATTTAGTGGTCTTAAATCACAATTTTCATGTTTTTCTTGAGGAAAAAATGTGTCTGCACTCAAGCAATTGATATATTTGTGTATTGTGAAAAGTGATACACATAGTTTCACAGCAGCTTTATAGGAAATCATGCGTTAATGTCTCAAAGCCCCCAGTGATCAAGCTGAAGTGACTGTAGAAAGGAAATTTTTTAGTTATTTAGTGGTGAAAAAAAATCTTGAGGAACCGGACCTCACACAACATGTGCGTAAGTGTTGTTATAACATGTGCAGAAGTGATGTTATAACAGGTGCGCGCGTGTTGTTATAACAGGTGCGCAAGTGTTATAACCTGTGCGCAAGTGTTATAACATGTGCGCAAGTGTTATAACGTGTGCGCAAGTGTTACAATGTGTGAAAACATTGTTATAACGTGTGCATGTGTTATAACGTGTGCATAAGTGTTGTTATAACATGTGCATAAGTGTTTTTATAACATGTGCATAAGTGTTTTTATAACATGTGCGCAAGTGTTATAACGTGTGCAAGTGTTATAACGTGCGCAAATGTTGTTATAACGTGTGGGTGAGTGTTATAACATGTGCGCAAGTGTTATAACATGTGCGCAAGTGTTATAACATGTGTGTAAGTGTTGTTATAACATGTGCTCAAGTGTTGTTCTTAAAACTGTTCACATTTCCAGTCAGATGTTTGAAATGCTTGTTTTGATAGTTATGACTCAGTGTAAGTGCTCAGTGTTGGCTGGGAGAGGCGGCTGTTAAACTTACTGCTGCTGTTTCTGCCTCACAAATCCACCGATTTGTGCGGTGATGTCAGCGTAAATAAAAACGATATGTTTGATGAACTGTAGCACCAGGACGTAACAGCGATGTTTGGCAAATTCGACAAACTGTACCGCTACAGTACAATCTTCTTGCCTGTGTGCTGTAAGTGTGTTGCTCTGTTTGTCCTGTGAGTGCTCAACGATGTGGAGGAGACTGTTTCTCAGCTCTCAGTATTGCACTGCTTGAATTTAAATACACTATAATGTGTTTATATATCGTACGATACATATGTTATTATATAGTGAGCATTGTATTGTACGATACAATATTTCTTTACACCCCTTGCATGGGCAACATGTAAACATCTACAGTAGTTTGTGTTCATATCTATTCTTTTTCACGGTTGTCATATCTGAACACTAAAGAGGGAAGAGCTTGTAAAACCACCCGTCCTGATATGAACCCCAAACACTGACCTTGATAAATGAACTTGAGTGAGTGAGATTGAGTTCTCTGAGCTGATGGAATCTGACTGAGAGGAGACCCACAGCTCAGCTGTAAGTGTGTTTCACCGACACTTTTATGATCTTATTTACAAGCACACATGATTTCCACATGACTAAACTATGTAGTGAGTCGCTGCTCTCCGGTCTCTCCAGAACACACAGATCTTCATCGGTTTTGAGATGTCCTGGTGTCTGTTTATACAGATGCTGTTCTCATGGATCTCCAGAGGAATCACAGAGACATCGTCAGAGGAACAGATGCAGGTTTCAAATCATTTAGTCGCAGATACTCAAAGTGTGCAAATCAACTGAGATTAAAGTACACACTGAATCAACTGTTTAAAATCAGCCTCAGTGAGAGTTCAAACAGAAGAACAAGAAAGAAAGAAAATAAATAAAGAAAGGAAGAGAAAAAAGAAAGGAAGAAAGAGAATGGAAGAAAACAAAAGGAAGAAAAGAAATAGAAAGAAAGAATAAAACAAAAGGAGAAAAGGAAAGGAAAAGAAAAATAAAGAAAGAGAAAAAAGAAAGAAAAAGAAAGAATAAAACAAAAGGAGAAAAAAGGAAAAGAAACAGAAAGAAAGAGGAAAAAGAAAGAATAAAACAAAAAGAGAAAAAGAAAAGAAGAGAGAAGAAAAAAGAGAGAAAGAAAGAATAAAACAAAAGGAGAAAACGAAAGGAAAAGAGGAAGAAAAAGAAAGAAAGAGAAAAACAAAGAAAGAGAAAGAATAAAACAAAAAGAAAAGAAGAGAAAGAAAAAGGAAGAGAAAGAAAGAATAAAACAAAAGAAGAAAACGAAAGGAAAAGAAAGAAAAAGAAAGAGAAAAGAAAGAGAAAAGAATAAAACAAAAAGAAAAGAGAAAAGAAAAAAAGAAAGAAAAACAAAAAGAGAAAAAGGAAGAGAAAGAAAGAAAGAATAAAACAAAAGGAGAAATGAAAGGAAAAGAGAAAAAAGAAGAAGAGAAAGTAATAGAAAGATAGAAAGAAAGAAAGGTGTTTTGGAGACATCCTGGTGTTTTAGATGGAAGGATCGAGTCATCTGCATACAGTCAATATCCAGTCCCGGACTCACAGATCGCTCCAGCAGGACTCACAGATCGCTCCAGCAGGTCTCACAGATCGCTCCAGCAGGTCTCACAGATCGCTCCAGCAGGTCTCACAGATCGCTCCAGCAGGACTCACAGATCGCTCCAGCAGGACTCACAGATCGCTCCAGCAGGACTCACAGATCGCTCCAGCAGGTCTCACAGATCGCTCCAGCAGGTCTCACAGATCGCTCCAGCAGGACTCACAGATCGCTCCAGCAGGACTTACAGATCGCTCCAGCAGGACTCACAGATCGCTCCAGCAGGACTCACAGTTCGCTCCAGCAGGTCTCACAGTTCGCTCCAGCAGGTCTCACAGATCGCTCCAGCAGGACTCACAGATCGCTCCAGCAGGACTTACAGATCGCTCCAGCAGGACTCTCAGATCGCTCCAGCAGGTCTCACAGATCGCTCCAGCAGGTCTCACAGATCGCTCCAGCAGGTCTCACAGATCGCTCCAGCAGGACTCACAGATCGCTCCAGCAGGACTGATCATTCATTCATATAAATGTTAAATAAAGTTGTGTTGAAGCAGCTTCTCTTAATTGTTGGGAAATGATTCTCTTCTTTTTAACTGCATATTAATTTGAGTATACATATTTTTGATTCAGTCTTGCCTCCTATGCCACTTTGAATGCTTGTATAATAACCCTTTATGCAAATAGAGCCAAAAGCCTTCTTGAAATCGGCGCAGCATGCATTTTGATATACATGACTGTGTTTAGTGTAAATATATGGTCTGTGGTTCGCTGTTCAGGAAGGAAGCGACTTGAGATTTGCTGATGACATTATGTTCTTTAGTGAGAGATGAATGTCATGAGTTGATAATGGAACAGAGTACTTTTCCCAAGTTACTGGTTACACAGATTCCCCTGTAGTTATTAGGATCTGTTAGATAAAGAGAGGGGAGATGAGCCCTTCCTTCCAGTCATCTGGGAAATTACCCGACATCAGAATCATGCTGAAGAGTTTCAGCAATGCATTCTGTAATACGGGAGAGCTGTTCTGTAGCATCTCATCAGTGATGTCGTCAGGACCGCAGGATTTATTGCATTTGAGGGATTGCAGTTTATTCATGTTGGGTTATTGGATAATGTCGTGGATTTTGGTTGGTTCTACGTGAATGCAAACATTGACATAGATCCCCCATTTAGCCTTAACAGACTGTAGGGGCAAGTGCTGTTAGCGAGCACCTATGAAGGCCGGAACGATACACAAGGGGGTGGGTGGCACCAGCACCACGCCCAACCGCCTTTGTCTCCCCAGTGGCGATGTTTTACACACCACACCAGGTACTCATTTTAGGCTGAGTCGACCTAGGGGAGGCCCGGGACCGGTTCAGATAATCATCACTGGTGTTGGCCATGAGTGGGAATCCAACTCAGGTCCCCAGGTTCGTAGCGCAGCGCTACACTACCGCTCCCCCCTATTCACACACACACTCATACACCAATGGTGGCAGTGCTGCCATGCAAGGTGCTAGCCTGCCATTGGGAGTAACTTTGGGGTTCAGTGTCTTACCCAAGGACACTTCAGCCTGTGGAGCCATGTGGGCCAGGAATCAAACCACCAACCCTGCGATTGGCAGACGACCCGCTGTACCACCTGATCCACAGCCGCCCCAGGATGATTTAAATGGCCTGTTTGATGGGCATAGAGGTTTTCAAAACAACCTTTCCAAATGTTGCCATCTTGTATGGCGAGTTCTTGTGGTTTTGTATTGCCTAAGCCATTCCACGTGTTCCAGAGCTGACTCTGGTCTATTGAGTTCTCAATGTTCTTTAGGGTCTGGTTGTAGTACTCCAGTGTCTTGTTGTATTTTTCAGACGTTTTGAGTGTTGTAATCGTAACTCTGGATTGTCTGGATCAATCGTGGTCAAACCCTTTTTCACTAGGCGTTTGTTTAGTGCCTCTTGTGTATTTATATGATTTGGTGTCCTTTAAATGTGCTTTTCTTGCTGCACATCATTAATGTGCTTGATAGCAAAATCAACTTCTTGGTTGTTAGCATATGTTCAATTGTTAAAAGTTATGATGGAATTTGCTCTTTCATTTGAATGTACAGTTTCGGTTTATTGCTTTCATTTTTAATGTAAACATTGATCTGAATGTGGCCAGAAAATGGTGATTGAGCTTTGACGATAAATGCACTAAAGTAGGGGTGATTATGTTTGTTATAGCATAATCTACTACACTGTTCCCAAGATCTGAGCTATAAATAAACCATCCACCAGAATCTCGTTTGATTCTACCATTGAGAAAATAAAGACCTAAGGTTTGACAGAGATGCACCGCCTCCTTCCATTCCCATTGATTATCGTGCCTTGGTTACTTCTTGTATTAAGAGTATAGAAGAGTTCTTGAGGCATTTGAGTAAACAGATGCTCATCCATTCATAAATCCATCCATCTTCAACCGCTTATCCGAAGTCGGGTCGCGGGGGCATCAGCTCCAGCAGGGGGCCCCAAACTTCCTATCCCGAGCCACATTAACCAGCTCTGACTGGGGGACCCCGAGGCGTTCCCAGGCCAGTGTGGAGATGTAATCTCTCCACCTAGTCCTGGGTCTTCCCCAAGACCTCCTCCCAGCTGGACGTGCCTGAAACACCTCCCTAGGGAGGCACCCAGGGGGCATCCTTACCAGATGCCCAAACCACCTCAACTGACTCCTTTCGACTCAAAGGAGCAGCGGCTCTACTCCGAGCTCCTCACGGATGACCGAGCTCCTCACCCTATCTCTAAGGGAGAAGCCCGCCACCCTTCTGATGCTCTTAGCCAGTTCCATCATTAAAATCTCCATGTAGTAAAATCTTTCCCTGAGTTTGATACTGACCAATTTCTCTTTGAAAAGAGTGAAAAATGTCATCATCGTAGTATGGAGAATCTGAAGGAGGTATGTAATTCAACAAATAAGCAATTATCCAATATTGCAATGTTTTTGTCTCATTTTAACCATATGTTACTTTACCTTGATGCAGTGGTTTTATAAAAGGGGCTAGGTCCATTTTTATCCATACATGCAATAAAAGCTCCAGAGTGTCTGCCACGATGAACTGAGTTAAGTTTCAAGGCAGGTACTAAGAATTCACAGTAAGCTGCGGGGCATTGGGTGGACACATCCATTTTACACCATGTTTCTGCTAGAATTGGTATGTTTAAAAAATCTGTGTTTGTATTTTTAGTCCAAATGTCCTCAAGCACAAACCCTGAATGTTCCAAAAGCTAATGTTTAACAGAGTCATTGGATCAGAGATTTTAAATATTTCTGTTTATCTATAGATCTGACAGCAGCCGTTTAATTTCTCCTCGATCAATGATGATGAGGGTGGGTGGCGTTGTGATTATACCTGGGCGTAGCTCAGTGTCTGCTGGAGTGGCACAGGTGAGGGCCGCTGGCATTCTGTGAGCCAATTGAGGAGACATGGGTCATCTGTGGAGGTCTGGTGGTGGTCGTAAGGTCTCGATGAATCAGAAGGCTGCATTCTCGCATGATGACTTTCAGATCCTCTATAACCTATTATTGATGGACGCCCGAGGGCAACAATCTTTGCATTGGCAAATATCTCCATCCTGATCCAGGTGGATGCCATCATACAGGTGCCATGGCCTTATTGAGGTATGATGGACTAAGTGTGCATTGGGCAAGCTGGCGCAGGTGTGATGGACCTCTTCGTGATCTCGTCAGTTACATGAGGAGGGATGTCAAGCCACGGGAGTAAGGATGGAGATCAACACACGTGTTGTGGGAAATGACCGTGAGGCGTCCTTTCCCATTTCATACATGGCCCTGGCTGACTCTTTCTTAAGGCTGTGGAGATCATTCATGCCTGTATGAATGATAATACATTGAGGGCTGCCAATTTCATCTGTAGACAGCCGTTCAAGAACACGTTGTGTGTTTCTACAATGGTGTGCTAGTACTCTAGTCTTTGGAAGAGTTTCTTGGGGTCTAAGTTTTTACCATTTGAGTCCATTGGATTATTGGTGCCTTAGCCTCTTCTGCTGGTCTGTGGGAGGGGAGCTGTGTGTGTGTGAGTATGTGTGAGTATGTGTGAGTGTGTGTGTGTGTGTGAGTGTGTGTGTGTGTGTGTGTGTGTGTGTGTGTGTGTGTGTGTGTGTGTGTGTGTGTGTGTGTGTGTGTGGGTGAGATCACTTCTGTGTTCAGCTTCTGAGGTGTTGGGAGATTCACTTGCTTTGTCTTGATGTCTTGATATACAAATTCAGCTATTCTTTCAGCTCCAGGATGTCTCTCTCTAGGCTTTCTCTCTCTCTCTCTCTCTCTCTCTCTCTCTCTCTCTCTCTCTCTCTCTCTCTCTCTCTCTCTGTCCTTTTTCATTTTTTCCATTTGAGCTCTTACTTTTATGTTGTCTCTGTGCAGTTCCCTGATCTCTGCCTTGAGATTTTTTTATGGTGAATTCGTCTGGTCGTGTAAGTATCAGCTGATTGAGTTCTGCCACTTCTATTTCAAGAAGGGACATTTTTTTCAGGGAGACACTGAAGATTACTTGTGATGTGCATGTGGCCTGCTCTAAATTCAACTCATGAAATGAAACAGGAAATATTCTGACAGGAGAAAAGGGAATCAGTGCATTCTCCTCTTCAAATACCTCCTCCTCAACTGTGCATTGTCTGTCATTCTCAACTTTCTGTTTTAAATGGCGAAATGATACTTCAAAAGCCTGGAGACTAGTTTCAGTCCCTTGAATGAAATGAAACTTTTCCACGGCACGTTACAGTTCGACTCGATTTAATTTACAGAGTTTGCTTTTCCACTGCAGTTTAGTGTCACCTCAACGTGGGTGGGATTATAGGCTGATCGTCATAGTTGCACCGCCTCTACTGACGTGACATCATCTTAAACGTGACACAAAACAATAAACAATAACACGAGCGCTAGCTGTTAGCTGCTAGCTCATTGTGCTGCATAAAGCAGTTGTTGCATGGTGGTATTACACAAGTGTAACAGTTAAATTGGCCTGATTGTTTTAGAAGCTTCCAGTAGCTGCTCAACTAAATAAAGTGACGCTTTCAAGCGGAGTAACAAAACGTACCATCCTCCATCGTGGACTCCAACAACACTCTACCTCCCATTGCTCGCCGGTCTCGATAGCGTCCATTTGGTCGAACCACTTCCACTTTTCCTTGATGGTTCTGTCGTCACTTTTAAGTTTTTTTTTACTTTTCCCTACACTGTTAGTATGTCCGGTGGTAGCCTTGTGTGGCCAACAGGTGAGACACATCCTGAGATACTTTTTTGTTTTGCGTCGTTTCATTCGTCGCTAACGAGAGGAACGTCTGCACCTCGTTTATTGACTAGGGCGTGGTTTTGCTCACAGCCAAATTGTTCTTTTTACAATTAGAAAGTCGTGAGAACAAATGATACTACTGTTGCTGTTGCTAAATTTAAAACTAGCGGGTTGATGTCCCGTATTGAAAATCCAGTAATGCTGGTAGTGACGATTCTCTCTGACAAATCAGTGATCTGCAAGGTTTTGACGTCACATTTAGTATTGGCTCGGCTCGCTTGGCACCTCGACCGCTTTTTGGGGGTCACTATCCACAGTGGATAACCCCCAAAAAGCGAGCAGAGTCGAGTTGAGTCGAGTTGTACCGTACAGTGTAAAAGCCCCAAACATAACTCCTCTGTTGTACAGATTGATGGTTTGGCAATGGGAGGTCAAGTCAGCACTTTCAAAAGTGCCTTTACATATACCTTTCTACTTAGTAAAGGGAAAAAGTTATTTAATTACTGTGATGAATTACTAAGTAATGCATTACACCCAACACTGGTCATGACAATAATGTAACAAAGCAAAATTAGATTTTAGCACTCATTGGAAAAGTGCAGTATTTCGAGTTATTTTAATTAGTGCCATTTTATATTTTTAACATGTTGCTTCAGCAGGGTGACAGATTTTCTACATTAGCTGGATATTCTCTCCAAACACCGATTTGTGCTGGTGATTCTCAGGTGATCATTTCTTTATTCTGCGTGTCAGTCAGTGCACAGAACACCAACAGAAGGCATTAAATCAGTTAAATGACATTTTGCCATTTTGACTGCTTTAATATGATGTGAATACTATCGCTGTTGCACACCAGCACTGTACAAGAACACCTGTGTTGATTTACTGAAGTCACAAGACTGGTCTCATGTCATTCCTTTGATCATACAGAGTCTAATGATATACATTTTTCCAAGGTCTCTCCGCCATGTTGAATTTTAACGTAAACTTCAGTTTATTAGCAATGCTTTCGTTTATTGGAATGAAAATTGGTGCAAATCATCGACACCATGTCCTGAGGCTACCTGAGCAGTTTGGAGACAGCGCCACCTAGTGATCACAAAATATGCCCATTTTCTCAAAATTTGGCTCTGAAGACCTTGGCGGGTTTATCACATTGATTGTTTATATTTGAGTGTTTTAGCGCGGTGAACTTCTAGAAAGTACAGTCATGTTTTTTCACACTCTCATTAGTTGATTTAATTAGTCTACTAACAATGTCCAACGTGTGTGTTCATGCATCACTGTAGATTTATGTCATTCAAGTCATGAATATTCTCACCACAGTGTCATTTCCAGCACATCTCAAATTCACTTTTGTGAATGACGCATGACGCTCATGGAAATGACATTTTTAAACTTTTTCAAAAGAAATCACAGACTCCTTTTTCATGCTAAGGCTAATTTTATAGGCTTGACAAAGCCAACTTAAGCCGGGCTGAGGCTATAGGGGTTTTTGACCATCTGAGGAGGAATCTGGTCCAGGACCTTATTTGGTACAGATGTTCGGCCCATATTATCTGGTAATGTGTGGGGTTTACAGATCCAGTCTTAAACCTCCCAAACTTCTCGCAGACACATCGGGGCCACCACGATACCAGCGGAGATGGATTATATGCTTGTGGGAATGTGGCAACAACACGACTGCCTATATAACATGTCTGTGAAAATTACCACAACCATACGGACAAACAGAAGAGCTCTGGAGAAATCGCCTCTGCTTTGAATGCACTAGTTGAGAGAGTTTAGAAAGCTGCTAGCTCACTAAATAGCAAATGTTAACGGTAGCTGTTGAAACATCAATAATGATCTGCTACATACAGGCAGCTACAGGTCTATGAAAAGATTCATTAACTTTAAGATCAGGGCAAGAACATATCAAAAGTCACTGCTTCTTCTAAATGGTTTTGTAGTAGCATTGGCAGAGGCAGAGTAGCATTTGTTGTTTGTGACCACCAGTGCCATCTCTGCGTGAGGTTGTAGCCCTAACATAGCTAGCATACTACTGTTGACAGATATTAAAATTGACAGTTCAAATCTCACCTCTAGGTCTCACTGAAGAACAGACAACCCGTCTCCCCAAACATTTTCTCATCCACACTTGTTTAGCCTTCTGCTTTAGTTTTTTCTCACTACAAATGATAACTAATGTTACAGCAAGTTGTCACATCACAGTCTCTATTTTGTTTACATCTGCTTCCCTATGAGATCACGTGAGGTGCTCCCTCTGGCATGATAATCTTAATAATATCCCATAGTGTGTGATGTGCCACAATTTTCAAATCTTGTAGTGGATTCTATCCCTAGACCGACCCTATATACCTTTAGTAGTCGCCTGTCATAAGAATAATGTTTAGGGGCATTTATTTTGAAAGGGTATATATATATATATATATATATAAAATATACATGTTTATTTTTAATCTATCTATCTATCTATCTATCTATCTGCATCTGTCTATCTATCACCTATCTATCTATCTATCCTATCTATCATGCATCCATCTGTCCATCCATCCACAACCCACCCACCCATCCTTCTATCATCCATCAATCCATCCATCCATCCCACTTATCCACCCATCCTTCTATCATCCATCCATCAACCACCCACCCACCCATCCTTCTATCATCCATCCATCCATCCATCCATCCACCCACCCACCCACCCATCCTTCTATCATCCATCCATCCACCCATCCATCCACCACCCACCCACCCATCCTTCTATCATCCATCCATCCATCCATCCATCTGTCACCCACCCACCCATCCATCCACAACCCACCCATCCATCTATCACCCACCCACCCACTCATCCTTCTATCATCCATCCATCCATCCATTTGTCACCCACCCACCCACCCATCCTTCTATCATCCATCCATCCATCTGTCACCCACCCACCCATCCATCCACAACCCACCCATCCATCCACCCACCCATTCATCCATATATCCACCCACTCATCCATCCTTATATCATCCATCCATCCATCCATCCATCATCCATCCATCCATCTGTCACATCCATCCATCCATCCATCTGTCACCCATCCATCCATCCATCCATCCATCACCCACCCATCTATCAACCACACATCCATCAACCACCCACTCATCCATCCATCTACCAACCACTCCCAACCTCCGTCTGTTTGTCCGTCTGTCTGTCTGTCCATCATCCATCCACCCATCCATCTATCTATCTATCTATCTATCTATCTATCTATCTATCTATCTATCTATCTATCTATCTGTCAGTCCGTCCATCTATCACCCTCCCACCCACTCACCCATCCATCGATCCATTTCTATATCTATCTGTCTGTCCATCCATCCTTCCATTGATCTATCAGCCACCATCACACCCATCCATCCATCAACCACCCACCCACCCATCCATCCGTCCGTCCATCACCCACCCATCCATCCATCCATCCGTCCGTCCATCACCCACCCATCCATCCATCCATCCATCCGTCCGTCCATCACCCACCCATCCATCCATCCATCCGTCCGTCCATCACCCACCCATCCATCCATCCATCCGTCCGTCCATCACCCACCCATCCATCTATCACCCACCCGTCCGTCCATCTGTCTGTCCATCTATAAGCCACCCTCCCATTCACTCACCCACCCATCCATCCATCCACTCTCTCATCTATCTGTCTCTCCCTCCGTCCATCTGATTATCTAGATAGCTAGCTAACTGTTTGTCTTACTGTATAACCATCAAACTTATAAAACTATTTGAAGCTTTCAGACAAGTCTTTTTTTTAATGCAACATAAAAGTTTATCTTGACAATCTTTACCAACCTAGTGTGTTATTTAACATGTTATGCATCCTAAATACAATTAAAACATATATTTTTAATAAATTCAAAATTACAGTTTGATTGATAGAAATCTTCTGCTCATACGTGATATTTCCCTTGATTTTCTTTGTTTTGTCTCATATTTCATCTCAAGGATGCTCTTCACTATAGACAACTTTATTAGGGGCAAAATGGTTTGTTGTGGTGGAAATGACGCTACATCTGACGTAATTAAAAACAATTATTATATCAGTTATTTTCACACAACAAATATTGAAATGGTCAAAGTTTATTCCACTCTTTGTTTAGATGATGATCGCTTTAATGTGATCTTATAATTAGCAGGTTTTGGTGGTTAATTTGGTGCAATGGGTCTTATTTCCCAGCAAGAACACAGATGACATTGTCACAGTATGCTCCACACTGGCCTAATGTGCATCGGGATCTTGACATTTAAAATCAAAGTTCACATGGAAAAGGTAATTGTTTTTGAATGACCTATTAGTGCTTTTGGAGAGTGACATAAAGCCTGTCTAACATTAACTGTTAATCAAATACTGGACAGCAGAATTATTGTCCCTTTGTGTCATGACTGTTGTGTGGCATTCTGAAAGGGGAAAGAAGTGAATAATATATGTTTTGTATGTCATTTCTGGCACGGATGTGACTTCAAGGACTCGTGTTTTATCATTAAAACATAATGTATCTTTTCCATCATGAGGTCATCAGATGATAAAGGTCAGGTCTCGTCTTCCTCGTTAACAAAATCTTCATCTGGTAATGTATGAATATTCATAGCGCGGGCCGTAGGTCAGATGACATTGACATGCAGTTATATTTCCACATCAAAACTTAATAACCAGCTATGAAGTATGGATGCTATTAGCATGAAATTTTGCATGCGTGATCTTTATGTTAACAGACGTTGTAATGTTTCCTTTTAAAGCACTCATTAAAAACACGGTGATAAAAAGGGCCGTAAAAACTGGAGGACAAAAGGACAGTTTGAGATTCCCATGAGCTTGATCATTCTAGGAGTGGTGATGGCGTAGTGGGCTAAAGCACATAATGGGTAATCAGGAGGTCACTGGTTCGATCCCCACAGTCACCACCATTGTGTCCTTGAGTAAGACACTTAACTCCAGGTTGCTCCGGGGGGATTGTCCCTGTAATAAGTGCACTGTAAGTCACTTTGGATAAAAGCATCTGCCAAATGCATACATGTAAATCTAGGAGAGCGGGGCAGGTTGTCACACAGGAAACTTGGCTCTCGGTAACGCTAAAAGTAGCTTTGAAAACCTATTTGCATCAGGACACCCTAACACATCTGTCTCCATGAACATAGTTTGGGCTCAGCTGCTCATAATGTGTGTTTATCTAAAGTAGATGCGCAGAAATCCGCCCACATACACCGATGATGAATGTTTATGCTCGGCAGACACAAAGAGAAATTTTAATAAGCCGCTGTGTGCACAGTGAAGTTTTTACAGAAACATTGAAGTGCCATTTCAAATTCAACGTTACGAAACAAGAAAAGCTTAATTTCTTCATTCAGCTTTGAGTTTCGAGGTCAACTCAATTGACGAGTCTTCCCACATGACAGTAATGGATTTAATATCACAACAGACACTTTGACTAACAGCTAAATTGTCCTTTACCTGGTTAGGGGTGTCGGTGTGTGTATTTGAGCCCATACACAGTGTTGGGGATTAATTCACTAAAAGTATCAATGCTACAAACTTAGCAACATTTCTTTATAGTGATGTAGTTCCTTTTCCAGTAACAAGCTACATGGACCTATGAACTATTACGTACTTGTTGATACATTGTAACTATATTTAAAGTACCTGCATTTAATTACATTTGAAGTAACACTCTTAACTTTACCCCTAAACCTACCCATACCTCAACCTCAGTTGCAGCAAATGTGGGAATTTATACCTTGTTAGCAGAACAACATGTAGTTTAATGTGTGTGCAAAGGGGAAATGCGTAAAAAAGAAAATTGCTCTTTTGCCATTTACATACAGAATTGAGTATATCGCAAATTGTAGCCGACCTTTCGCGTCCCAGATGTCCCGCATTTGTGTGAAAAGGAGGGAGTATTGAGACAGCTTATTGAAATTGGCCATCTTACTGTCATCTCAATTTCACATAATTGCAATCGTAAAAAACGTCAGAAGATGACGTTGAAATGGAGAAGTAGCTTAAGATATATTTGATGTATTTACCTGTCAATATGTAATACATTTACATTTACATTTATGCATTTGGCAGATGCTTTTATCCAAAGCGACTTACAGAGCACTTATCACAGGGACAATCCCCCCGGAGCAACCTGGAGTTAAGTGTCTTACTCAAGGACACAATGGTGGTGACTGTGGGGATCAAACCAGCAACCTTCTGATTACCAGTTATGTGCTTTAGCCCACTACACCACCACCACTCCTAATAGTACAGGTGGCTTTACATTGAGCATGTAAATGTATTCACTCCACTCAAATCCCACAATTATGTGCTTTTCTAATTATTCCAACCAAAAGAAAACGTGCTCATTTCTTTGTCTTTTACATTTGGTAAATCAACACTTGACAGAGCATGAAATGCTTGAAACAAACATGCATTAGTCCTGGGTAATCTTAGTAATCTTTCCAGGGTCGGGAACGTGCAGTCCATAAAAAGTCTGGAAAAAACGTCCATGAAGAATAAAGTTAAAGTCGTTGTCTCTAATTCATTATCTGAACATTTGAGTCTCCTCATCAGTTCAAGTGTTGCTCTCCGCTTGCTGTTTGTTGAATGGACAAATGTGATGTAATTCTTTATTTTTGGCGTGACTGAATTTTTCTCTACAAAAAGTGTTTTCAAACTAGTTTTTCACTATATTTGATGTGTCGGGGGTCTGGGTGATCTCGGCGAGTACTGAACGCTGACTATCACAGCTGGTGTCGTGAGTTTGAATCCAGGGCGTGCTGAGTGACTCCAGTCAGGTCTCCTTAGCAACCAAATTGGCCTGGTTGCTAGGGAGGGCAGAGTCACATGGGGTAACCTCCTCGTGGTCGCTATAATGTGGTTCTCGCTCTTGGTGGGGCGTGTGGTGAGTTGTGGGTGGATGCTGCGGAGAATAGCGTGAAGCCTCCACACACGCTACGTCTCCACGGTAACGCACTCAACAAGTCACGTGATAAGATGCGCGGATTGACGGTCTCAGACGCGGAGGCAACTGAGATTCGTTCTCCGCCACCCGGATTGAGGCGAGTCACTACGCCACCACGAGGACTTAGAGCGCATTGGGAATTGGCGTTACACATTGGTGAGAAAATGGGAGAAAAAATAAAATAATAATAAAAATTTGACGTGACGACGTAGGATTTATGCGCTAAAGTTAAACGGAAAAATATTATGTGAAATTTTAGCAATAAATCAGATTAATTTAGATGCGCTAAACCTGTTTTTGCTAAATAATCCTTGGATGGAAACGTAGTAACTGGAACACAGATTTTTGCTTTTTTTTTAAAGAAAAGGAGAGACAAGTTGAAATGTTTTTTTTGTTGTAATCAACATTATTCCACAAATGCAGTCGACGGAGCTTCACTTGTACTGAACTGAAAATATCGGACTGAATATGTTCTTGCACTAAAAAACTCTTAAGATGCACTTTTAAAAGCTTCAATTATTTTTAACTTGACACAGTTTTAAAAAAAAATAGACACACCGCTCCTGCACAGGACGCTGATGTCATCTCGCGATGGTTGCAAAAACCTGGTCTGATATCTTGTTTTATTCTGATTTAGTTTCTGAGCCCTATGCTATATACAGGTCATCGTATGGAACAGAGAAGTTTGGACATTCTTCAAAATGTCTCCTTTTGTGGAAGAAAGCAAGTCAAAAGAGTTTGGAACGACGTGAGGATGATTAAATGAGTAAATAACAAGAAAACATTTCTTTTCAGACGGTCGAACTCTTTCAAACTGGAGATAATGAGAAATAGAGAATGCAACTCCTGAGGTCAAACCGCAGCGGATGTTCAAAGCCGATTGCCGTGGTGATGGGACGGCAGGGGCACTGGAGGTCAAAGGTCTCGCACACATCCATCTACATCCTATATGGACTTCACACTCATTGAAATGCCATAAAACGCAAAGCGGCAATCGAGTTCTTAATGAAATCATCTGAAGCTAATTGTGCCAGAAACGGAGGCGCCGCCACATGAGGTTAACGTTGCCTAATCGCCATCTTCAATGAGCCGCAGAAAACATAAATTGTCAATTTTTCCTCATTATTATTTCTCACACGGATAATTCAGAAGTTTGAGGTGAATCACTTGAATCTGAGAGGCTACGGCAGACCTTAGAAACGGTTTAATTAATTTGAAACAAGTCTCATGCATAATTAACGCAGCTTTGTTCAAATGAACAAGTAAAGTCATGGATATCGTCATCATAAATTATGAAAGACTTTATTCCAGACACATTTGAGCAGGACTTGATTATAATCTGGATTATAACATATTATCCTTATATCATTCTGACACAAACACACAAACACACACATTACAACGATTTGCAGAATAACATCTGAGGTTTTTTGTTGCAGACTTAAAACATGAAAGCTTGGCGGATCAGACAAACTGTTGGCGGGCTGAGGTGGAGTTTAATTGGTCCCTGAGATGAACTGACACTCTTAGTATGAGCTGGATTGGATTGTTGGGGCTTGGTTGAGCTGTGTGCAGATGATAAGACTAACATACATTCATTTAGCCGCTTGTCAATACACAAACACAACCACCCCGAGGCCGGAGAGAGAAATCGATAACTGAATTATATCACCGCTGATACTGTCATGAGGTTGAGATTAGACGTGGAAGTTACTTCAGAAAATGTACAGGTGCCATTGATCACGTTTGCTGGCAAGATCTAAAACTTTGATCTGAAGCAACTTTTCTGTTCAGCTGAAGTCTCCAATATTAAAATTTTATTTTATCCCGTTTTCTCCCAATTTGGAATACCCAATTCCCGCTACTTAGTAGGTCCTCGTCGGGGTGTAGTTACTCGCCTCAATCCGGGTGGTGGAGGACAAGTTGCATGCGGACCATCAATCCGCGCATCTGATCACGTGACTCGTTGTGCACGACACCGCGGAGACTCACAGCATGTGGAGACTCATGCTACTCTCCATGATCCACACACAACTCACCACACGCCCCATTGAGAGAACCACTAATCACCACCACGAGGAGGTTACCCCATGTGACTCTACCCTCCCTAGCAACCGGGCCAATTTGGTTGCTTAGGAGACCTGGCTGGAGTCACTCAGCACGCCCTGGATTCAAACTCACGACTCCAGGTGTGATAGTCAGCGTCAATACTCACTGAGATACCAAGACCCCCACTTTTGGATAATGTTAACCAACAGTCACTGTTTAAGCCATTATTGTAGGTGAACTCATCCTCTTTCTCTCTCTCATTGTAATCCTGGGATATCCCAATAATTTCTGTGAATTGATTTTTTCGGACTGTTCGTTTAAACGAAACGATTCACTGATTCACTTGAGCCCTATTTAGTTCCATAAAATAGAATGTTCAGTGTAATGTTGTCAACCTGTTTGTTTGTAGTAACCATGGTTACTTTTGTGGTTACTATGGTTTTATGACAAATAACATGTTTAAACTCTGGTGAATTTTTGTCAGAGAATGTCACCCTTATTAAATAGATTAGATTGCGGAGTTAAATAAAATCCAGTTGTTACATATCTAAAACTTTTTCTTTTATAAATAGCTTTAATGTAGTTAGCTACATTTTGTTAGTAACTTCTAGTGTAACTAATTACTTTAAAAAAAAAAAAGAGTAGCTTCCCCAACACTGAAATATTGGGAAATGTAAACATTCATTTTCACCTTATAAATAATTCCTTATGAATACATTTTTGTCTTTCTCAAATTTCCAGTTTCACTCTAAAATATGTCATATTACAGAAGTAACATGAGTTGTCAATGACGTTTCTTATTAATATATTGTCTGGTGCAACACAAATTCAGTTCAATCAACAGCATTTGTGTCATAATGTTGATCACCACAGAAATTAATTTCGACTCATCCCTCTTTTTCTTTAAATGTGTGTTCCAGTGAGACACTTCCAATGCAAGTCAATGGGGTTTAATCTGTCAACATTAAAATACTCACTGATACAAGACATGAACAATATGTGTGTTAACATGATTTTACTGTCATTAAATCACTTACTGACCACATCTGTGGAGAGACATAGACAATTTTACAACATTGTTACCATGACGATGTAATGTCAGCAAAACCTAGATTTAAATTTTATTTGTATTTTTTTCTAAATACATTTTTGTGGTAATCAACATCATGCCAAAAATGGTGTCAATAGAGCTTAACTTGTATTGAACCTGGAATATTCATTTAAAGGGGTCATGAAATGCTGTTTTTTATAATTGTATTATCGTCTCTGAGGTCCACTGATAATAGTAAAGCCATAATTTAGTCATATTTGATCATGTTTATGACCCTCAGTCTGAAACGCTCAGTTTTAGTCTCCATGTCTCCTTAAAACTTTGATGTAAACGGCCACTGTTACGATTGGCTATCATCATGCAACCTCAAATGCACAGCCATATTTGAAAGTCAATTGGAAGAAAATGATCAAAGCTCCATGTAAAGAGATTTAGACGGGCAAGGAGGCGGCAAGAACCGGCTCGACAATATAAATAATAGTTTAATGACAATCTTAAACAAAAGACACAAACACACACATGACGGACATGCCCGTAAACGATCTCTCTCTCCCGCACCATCTTTATCCCTCTTGGAGGCTTGATTAGCCTGATAAGGGACCGGGTGTGCAGATTCACCATCCGACCCCGCCCTCCATCCTGCCACACTCCACAACATTATAAAACTAAATTTCAGGCTTTGCACATAATACACATCCAACACATTTCATCCGAATATATTAAACTGTTCTCTCAAACACAGCAGCCACATAAACTATCAAACAATCATTTGAAATATTCATGAATGAAACTGATTACTTACCGTGTTGCAGTCTGGTCCAGTAGTGTTTTTAACTTCCCCATCCTTTAATAACAGTTCCTTTGCAACTCTTGGATAGAATTATGACTGTTTCACAAACAATCCACCCTGATGAGCTGAAAAAACCACAAAAAAAAAAAACACACTTAGTCCAAAGCATGGTGAACAAGACGTACACACATAGTTGCATATCGCCAGAAACGCATCAAAATGGTCAATGATGTCCATCTAGTGTATGTTCATATACACCATTCATTAAAAATAGCGCAAATGTGCAAAAAAACGTGTCCAGGACGAGTTTATTCTCAAAACAGCAAGAGGCAGAGCAGCTGAATGACAGAAAATTACAGTTGTAACTACACGTCTTTTAAAAGCACCGCCACATACATGACAATGGTCAAAGACATCTGTCTAGTGCATGTTTATAAACAAAAATCCTTCAAAATAGTCCAGATGGTTCCCCTTTGGTGTTCAGGAATAGTTGGCCACACTAGGCCTGTCTGTCCTGCTATCCCTCTCCCTGCTTACATTATAAACTGTGTGCCAGTGGGCGGGGCCAAGGTTATGATGACGCATGTTGCGGGATATGTAACATGCTAATGAGCAACGTCTCGTGATGTGACAAACACACGTTTCAGCAGGGTGGCAATATTGAGTTCTGAACTCTACAGTATGTTTTTATAGTACAGTTCTTCTATGTTCTAAATATCAAAGACATTTTCATTCTCCATTTTATGACCACATTAGTGGAAAAACTAGAATACTGAAAAGACCTCTTAAATGAGTACGCACTTGATGTTTGTGAATTAGATCCGTGTTCCAAGGTGATGTCGTCCACCAAGGAGAAATTCTAGCAAGAGATTCCATTCAAGAGCTCAACGGCTGCTTCAAACAACCAATTCATTTCTCAGGTGTTTGTTCATTTAGCAGATAAATATAGAGGCCCAACATGATTGGTTTTCTTGATTGCCTATGAAGAAGACTACAAATGGACCCAACATTACAATCTGTGCAAGAGTTCACAGTGTATCTTCCAGATCTATACGTTGTTTCCATCAGAGCCAACGTTAATTTGCTGAAATATCAATAAATATCAACAATGTCATGAACAAAGCTCGTCGCTAAATGGTGTGACATTTCCAAGGATGCGTCACTCCACAGTGTTGCTTACAAGACAAACGAGGTCTCCCCTTCTATCGATACTGTGACACATCCTGTGTGTTCAAGGCTAGATGATCTTGTTTCCTCCTACAGAGATGGAGGGAACATTCTGACAGTGCTCACAGCAGCTATACATCAATATAAAGATAAAGCTTGCTGTATTTAATGGAATATGAGCTTCATGCACATGATATACAGATATTTATTTTTATTCATGACAAAGAGAAAGATCCTTCACCAACTTGGTACTTAAAAATGTGGGCCTCAAACAATGTCTGTAGTCACATACTTTCAACTTTTCAAGGTATGAGAGGGCAGTAAAACCAAAACCTATATTCAGGAAACAATATATATATATATATGGTAAATGATCTGCACTTATAATAGCACCTATTTTTAACCTTAACGGTTACCAAAGTGCTTTACACTGTGTCCAATTCACACACACACTCATACACCAAGGGCGGCAGAGCTGCCATGCAAGGTGCTAGCCTTGCCCAAGGACACTTCGGCATGTGGAGTCATGTGGGCCGGGAATCAAACCGCCAACCCTGCGATTAGTGGCCGACCCGCTCTACCACCTGAACCACGGGTAGTAGATATATATATATATATACACACACACACACACACACACACACACACACACACACACACACACACACACACACACACACACACACACACACACACACACACACACACACACACACACACACACACACACACACACACACACGTTGTGTTTCCATGTTTTATGGGGACTTTCCATAGACATAATGGTTTTTATACTGTACAAACTTTATATTCTATCCCCTAAACCTAACCCTACCCCTAAACCTAACCCTCACAGAAAACATTCTGCATTTTTACATTTTCAAAAAACATAATTTAGTATGATTTATAAGCTGTTTTCCTCATGGGGACCGACAAAATGTCCCCACAAGGTCAAACATTTCGGGTTTTACTATCCTTATGGGGACATTTGGTCCCCACAAAGTGATAAATACACGCTCACACACACACACACACACACACACACACACACACACACACACACACACACACACACAGTACATACACAACAGTTAGTTGCAGTCCTCGAATCTGATTGGTCGAGAGATGTTCCATGAGCACTGATGCTCTCCCACCATCATCACTCGGACGCTTCACTGTGTGTGTATCAGTCCGCTTGTGTTGGTGCCGTTGTAAACTAAAGTGTACAAGCAGTGCAGATGTGTTAAAGGCTATCTGTCTCTTTACATTTAATTTTGTGACATTACATATGTTAGCCAGCAGGTGGCAGCAAAAGAAAATGTTTGTGTGTAATATGAGCCAGCTGGTGACGTGAAGCGAGTCAGTGTTTTCATACATCAGCACTCCATGATCGCTCATTACTACTACACTACTAAAGCTAGGAAACAGCTTTAAACAACTTTAAATGAACAACTTCAGCATTAAGGCTCATCACAGCTGAGAGACATGACAGACCTCTTACCGGACTTTCCACATTGGAGTGGACATAATGTTCAAAATGTCAGAGGAGATTGTTGTTTCTATAGTGAATGATTCTTGTGCACGGCTACCACAAAATAGGGAGGAATACCCCGCTTGGATGGCTTTTTTCCCACTGAGAAAATAGGATGAATTTCACCAAAATGACATTATCTTCAGAAAGCTGACGAACACAGTACAGCATCATCAACAGGTGATTGCACACGCTCCATATCTCTCTCTCTCTCTCTCTCTCTCTCTCTCTCTCTCTCTCTCTCACACTCACACACACGTACACACTCACACACACACACACACACACATCCTTGTTTCTCCAATAACTTCCAAAGTCGTGATACTAGATCAAGTGATGTTTTTGAGAGGTTTGGACACATCATTTCGTTTGAACCAGCAACGGCAGATTCTGATCCGTCACGTGAGAAAGTAGTTAATCAGCACTGCTGTGATTAACTACGGCACTCGGTCTGCGGCAGAATCACAGCAGTGCTGATATAGGGCCATATCGCACTCTTGCTCATGTGAAATTGCTTAAGTATATATATAGATAGATATACAGGGTTGGGAGGGTTACTTCTGATATTTTTTCCACTACAGATTACAGATTACATGCTGTACAATGTAATCTGTAACATATTCCATTAGATTACTCAAGGTCAGTAATGTAATCTAAATACTTTGGATTACTTCTTCAGCACTGGTAGATTTTTTCACTCTGTCAGTACAGTCAGACAAAATACACATGTTAAAAATACATTCTCTGAAATTAGCTTATGCAGTGTTATTTCTAAAATAAGATCAATCAAATTGATCTTGTTTTAAGGATTTTTAGATATTTTTACAGGAAAACAATAAAAATAATTATCATCAAGAAAATGATTTTTGCCCTAATATCAAAGATCTTACTAGAAAAAAGAAATTATGATCCAACATGAATTTTCTTGATATAAAATCTGATCGTGTCTGGTAACATGTGCATGTAAAATAGCTAGAAATAGCATTTTAGCTTAGCATAAAGCTAACAATTTACACAAGGTTTATTTCTATTTCTTCTGCTTCAAACTGACTTCAAACTTTATTCTCTGTCTGCTCGTTTGAATGTAACATCATCAGAAAGTGTTTCACCGCTGTTCAAATGCACTTTGGATTATTTATATGTTTAAATGTTTCCATCTGAAATGACTAAATATTAAATGAAACAAATTACAATAAAATGCAATGTAATCTCTTCAGTATCAAAATACTTTTTGAATGTAACTGTATTCTAATTACCAATAAGTTAAATTGTAACTGTAGTGGAATACAGTTACTTATAATTTGTATTTTAAATAAGTAATCCCGTTACTCCCCAACCCTATATATATATATATATATATATATATATAATTATTTTTGCAAGAAATTCAATATAAAAAAGTTTAAATATTAAGTTGATTAAATAAACAGAAAACTAGTTCACTATTTTATGAAGGGATTATTTTGTATAAGCATGTATTTAACTGTTACTCACAGATATCTATTGCAAAAGTACTGGCATATGGCTACTAATTTTTTTATAAATTATTTTATTATATTTATAATTTATATACATATATTATATATATATATATATATATATATATATATATATATATATATATATATATATATATATATATATATAAATAAATAAATTATAAAATACAATAAAATAAATACATAATTTATAATGACGTTTTTTAATCTAATAAATTAATAATAATTTATAGAATACAGTATAATTAATAACAATAATAATAATAATAATAATAATAATAATAATAATGTTTATATATATACTAATAAATAAACAATTAATATAATACATTTTAATAAATAATAAAATATAAATATTATATAAATGACACTTCTGGTTACACAAGACATCCATTGAACAGAGGTTATGGACAAACACTGAAACAGTGATGTCATAATTGTATAATTTACTGTACTGTCTCTGATTTGACTATATGATTGACAGGTGTGCTAGAGTCATGTGTATTATCAATGATCTCTGCTCTCGATTCCAATTAAACAGGAGAGGTGCTCTCAAACAGGACTCCGGGAATAAATCTCACCGCTTGATCCATACAGGGCGAGTAAATGAGGCTCTCTCTGTCATCAGGGCGATTCGTGCCACGTTGACGGGCATCACTAGCTTACACATTTTTTGTTTCTAGGATTATTTAAAATATGTATAAGTTTACTATCACAGGATATCTGTGTCGTTGTTTAGTAAAAGAGAAATGAGTAATATATTAATTCAAATAAACACTATCACGTTAATTGTCTGCGCAACAATGAATTATCAACACTGGTATTCCATATGCACGTACACATACATATTATACATGCTATTTCTTACTCACGGTGGCGTTGATGTTTCAGAGATCGATTTGAGATACATTTGTCATTGTTATTTGATGAAGAAGCAACGTGGAAGTAAACTATAGCAAGTTTAACGCATGAACAGTGTGATATGACTATTGTCATTTGAGTGTACTACTGAAATAATGTTAGTTGTGCGTCTATTAAGACTCATTAAGCGCCTGAACACAACTCTTATGTGCATCTTGTGTTATGTGTAGCTCAATATGTGATTGACAGCCAGTTGCGTCAATTTCAGCGTAAAAATGTCTTTAATTATTTTCTGATTGTCTTGAAAATGTTTTGAAAATGTGACACTATCGAGGCAATTTGTAGATCCATTTTTTGATAGATATACGGAATATGTAAGAGTGTTTGGGAAATTTCCCATGCATTTAAGGTTTAAAAGAAACGTTTATTTAATGACTGCATGGATCTCATCTTTGGACACGGGTCTGGTGAACCATTTCAGTGCAAAACATCATCTTTGGCACACATGGCAACCTGCTCACATTAAACTGAATGCATATTAAAGCGTTTAACATAAAGTGCTTTTGTTCTCTGAATAACTTGGGATGTGTTTTTTTCTGCTTCAGTTTATCTCAAATTAGTTTAATCAAGCATGTGCATTTTTCACTCCTGTAAAATGACGTCACTGACAGAGTGTCTCCATGTACGCCACACATATCCGACTAATCGATTATTGCATTTGTTGATCATTTTCATGATCGATTAGCTGTTGCAACACTCATTTTTGTAGCTATATGTTTGTTCTGAACAGCTCGCTATGACGGCCCATCGAGTGAAGAGCATCAGATGTTTATTTGACTCTGTGTTTGTGTATGGACAAGAGAGCTTTACTGCAGCTCTTCTATACATTAACACGGGCAATGTCACTGCAGACAGTATTTGCATTTCCTGCACCCCCTTACCCCGATGTGTTATTATTCAGAATGCTTATATAACGCAGATGTGTGACTTACGTAACATCTTTAAGATGTCTACAACCGGAGAGTGTGTTTTCCTGGAGAGCTACAGGAGATTGGCCCACTTCTGCATGTTAAAAATACATATTAAACAGAGGTTGCATAAGAGCTACAATAAACCACAGTTGCATATTTAAAATCTGATCTGCCGTGGATTTACTGTGTTTTACACACCTGCCCTTTGACGTGTTTAACAGCATTAACACAGACCCTATGCTATCATCAGGTTTGGGGAGTAATGGATTATGCATTTAAAATAATAAATATTAGTAACTGTATTTCACTACAGTTACAATTGAAATAATTGATAATCAGAATACAGCTGCATTCAAAAAGTATTTTGACAAGAAATGCTAACCAATGTAGCCTTTAGCATCGAATAGAAAGCTACAAATATGATATTTTCTGCCTCGTAATGAACAGAATCCATGTACGATCAGAAAAGGATGTCGGTGTTTTCACTCTGTGGGGTTTTGAAGTTTGGAGCGGCAGAAATAGTTAACTTTATCATGTAAACGTTTAGCTTTATGCTAAGCTACAATGCTATTTCTTGCCTTTACATGCATCGTAACCAGACGCGATTGATTGTAATGGCTAAGAAGCTTTAAAACAAGGTTAACAAAGCCAGATCGGAATAAAACATGGTGGGCATATTTGACTCTTGGCTCTAGAGGTCTGTGCATAATTTGGAAAAAAAATACACCACCAGGAGGCACTATCACATTTTACATGCATGGTAATAACTGAACATTATGAGATGTGTCACACAGACATATGTTAGATATATTGTACGATACATCTCCACTTTCTGAACAACTTTGCCTCAAGGACCATTGGTGTCAATCAAATCGTTCGTTAAATATTTGAGATTATAAATAACCTGCTTTAGCAAACTAGTCCTAGGTTTTTTTTTTACGTGATAGCAACAAAACTTGTACAGGAAGAATCTTTGGACAGCCTAGATCAATTATATTGTATAAATGTATAAAGAACATTTTATTTGTCATGGCTATAACAGGGATATATATGGGTGTGGCCTAGATTAAGCAAAGTCCAGAGATATCCCAAGGATTACACAGGTTGGTCACATACATCCCTGTATTTCTGGAAGGTAAGCGGACTATGATCATGGCCGTAATCACCATAATGGGGTTTTCCCATGGTTAATTGTTACATTATTAAATTTGATCCCCATCAGTCCTAAATATGTGGTTACAGCCTTGACTATGATAATCGACCAGACACGGTAGCCTTGATTTAGCGACCTGCTACATTCATAAATTCATTCCAAAAATATATTGATTCACAATTAAAACATAACCATTCACATTTTAGACAATGTTTATGTTTTCATTAGTATATAATTAGTAGTTATTTTAAATTAGCCATAGTTAGTAGACGCAGATCAAATTCAATAATGATTGATTACCTAACAGTTAAAAACCTTAGTCATCAGTTCACTATTACTTAATGATTAGTTAATGATGATTCCCTATTAGTTAATAGTAGTAACTAAAGTGTTAATCCTGTATTCATTCCTGCATAATTATCTATTAATGACAGATCGTTATTCTAAAGCATTACCCTTTTTTCTCTAGTAAGACCTTTGATATTAAAGCAAAGATGCACTGCAAAAATATTATCCTTAATTAATTTAAATATCGTTTTTCTGTAAAAATATCTAAAAATCTTTAAAACAAGAAAACTTTACTTGAATTGCAAAACTGCAAAAGATATGATCTTTTTAAGATCTTTTTAAGAGAATGTTTTTTTTTTAATATTAGTGAATTTTCTTACATTATTTGCTTGTTTTTCAAAAAGTAATCCAAAGTATTTAGATTACATTACTGACATTGGGTAATCTAACGGAATAAGTTACAAATTACATTTTACAGCATGCATTGTGTAATCTGTAGCAAAATACTTTTTAAAAGTAACCTTCCTAACCCTGTTTATCATCTGAACATGCTTTATTGATGCTTATTGTTTGTATTCTGTTATCCTACAGTATATGTCCAGGAAATGAAGGCAATGCTTTTCCTGTCAAATGACTTTCGGGTGCAATCAGAAGTAATTTAAAAATCCTATAAATCTATTTTAAAAAGTTATGTGAATTGAACTGAAAAAACAATTAATTGTGAATTGAATGAATCCTCTTATAGCAAAGATTCACACTTCTAGACTAGTGAGAAAGATTTGTTGTGATGGCACTTCATAAGCTCCAACTTAACCCATCATCTCCCCCATCAGAACTGATATGGAGACACATCTGAGCAATTATTTGCCCTTTAATGAGGATGAATTTACACTATTAGAAGCAGAGTCGAAGGCCAGATCATGATATTGCAGCTAAAATGATTTTTTACGAGCAAAGAGCTGCTTTAAATGCACAATAGTCGATCACTGCAGTGTAATTATACTTTTTAAATGACGTCTATTTTAAAAGCTTTCAAGAAGAAATAACAATACATGTGTTTTACAGCAGGAGATATCCATTTCTCCTGGAGCTTATCCACGCTGAGCAAACACAAAGAATGAGAAGGGACGACACTCCTGGGAAATCAAGTCCTTCATGACTTATGGAGGGAAAAAATACAAGTCACGTTCTTCGCAACTGCACGTGTTGCGACTGCATGCATAAATAATGCAGCTGCGGAAGAGCAGGATCTTTGCTTGTTGTGTGGATGTGTGCTTTCCTTTGTGCTTCTCTTTTTGAATTTGCCATAAGTGAGAAAAATATGTTACAGCTTAGTGTTTCATTCTGCGGATTTTCTCACCCTGGCATTAAACTTGCCCATTTGTCAACATAAGAGCCATTTTTAACTATTTTATCTAAGATTACCGTCACCCCACGAGCATTAGTAGAATGAAAAGTTCAAAGAATGTCACACATAATTCATCTTTTTTCTTCAATGGGGATTTTTACAGCTGCTCGTAAATCTAAAGAGCGCTGTGGAGGGTAAATCTTAATGGGGAAGAAATTCTTTCCACAGTCCTGCTGGTTTCCTGGTGCCCTTGAAAACCTTCATCTAAACCTGTATTCATGTTCATTAGAGTATCGGAGGACCGCGTCACTTAAACTAAAACTAAAACTACTGCAAAGTGTTAAAAGCATCATTAAGGTATCATAAAAGTTGTTCAAATGATTCAGTTGACATGATGTTTAAAACTGTTTCTCAAGCTACTCATAACTTATAGTTAAACTTCAGTAAAGCTACACTTTTAAAAATGTTACTAGTTACTAACTAAATGTAGCTAACTACATTGAAGCTATTTTATAGATATATGACAAATGGATGATATTATTTAATTCAACAATATCACCTGATTGTATAGATATATATTTAATTAGGGTGAATTTGCTTTAGGAAAATGAAGCATGGCTTTATGTAACTATAGACTGGTATTTGTAGTAAAACCATTAAACCATTATAGTAACCAATACAATTAACCATGGTTACTGTAGTCATGGTTACTACTATGATATATTATTAAATTAAAAGCATGATTGTTTTTTAAAGGGTTAACCGTTTAAGCTCTGAAGGTGTTTTTAATGATTTCCTGTTTCAGTGGCATGCACAAAATTAGTCTTATAACTCAACAAAAAACGTATCATTTTAAAGAAAACTTTTAATAGATTATGAGCAATTCTGAGACTCTCAGCCTAAGCAAGTGCCGAACACAAAACACAAAAACAATTGCCAAACGTTTACTGTTTTTCTTATTTGTCTGATTTGACGTTATATATCTCTGGGGTGTAAATAATGTGGCTCCGAAAAGTTTTTGTTTTGTACACAATCATGTCGACTGTATCTGAGAACATTTTTGTGTTGACACGACAAAGCAATCAAAAGTTAAAACATTACAAATATAATTTATCATAGTGTCCAAAAACATCTCCAAACAAATAAAAGATAATAATTGTACATAAGAACTAATTACACATGCAAACACAACAATGACTAAAGGTTTGCATAGCACGCACACATGATTTTAGTCATGAGATTTCACACAATGAGTTTCATTCTGTGTCATTTGAGTCATCATTGAGTCTGTGTCGTGTATTTGGCGCCATCTCCTGGTGGCCATATGTAACATTGTGCTTCATGTGGATTATCTAATGATCTATACATCTGATTATCTTGTGTGTGGACTCGTTTGAAAGATAATTTTAGACTCTAAATAATCATATGAGATGTTTTATGTTCCGTTTATGTTTCTTGAAGTTATAAGCAAAAACGTATCATATAAGCAACATCATCATAATTGTCAAAGACATATATTTAGCTGTTACTCGCTACATTTTTTTCTGAGTAAAATAAATAGTCTGGTTGATGCTTAATATTTAGATGATTCTTTTTTCTCACAGAAAGAGTATTGTAGAGTTGAGGAGGGTGGGGCGGGCTGGAACAACGCACACCCAGTCCCCAATCAGCCTGATGGGGGCGCGCGAGGGATAAAGGCGGCCGGTGACGACAGTTCAAGAGAGAGAATTACGGGAAGCTGCTCTGTGTGTTTATGTTTGTGTGTTTTATTAAAGTTTATTATTAAACTATTATTTATATTTCCACGAGGTAAGTGAGGACTGGACTCTGGAAGGAGCAGCTGCCAGGGGCGGAGGAGTGTCCCCACAGGTCGCCGAGAACGCAGAGGGGCGTTCAGTCCGCTGGGGGTCGGTCTGACTCCGGTTCCGCCCGGGGAGGAGCGCCTGCCTTCTGCCTGAGAGGGTGGACGAGTGATCGGGGACCACGTGACGGTGCATCAGAGAACCGGTGAGTGACTGTTTTTTTTTCCTCTCTCTCGGTCACTTCATGTTCAGTTAAATTAACAATAATAATATTTAAATAAAATTATTATTTATATTGCCCAAGTGTAAAGGGGTTAAAGGGATAGGAGGCGAGAACCGGCTTAGTGATATAAATAATAGTTTAATAATAAACTGAACCAAAAACACACAAACATAAACACACAGAGCAGCTGCCCGTAATTCTCTCTCTCTCTCGAACTGTTGCCACCGGCCGCCTTTATCCCTCGTGCGCCCCCATCAGGCTGATTGGGGACTGGGCGTGCGTTGTACACAACAAATCAACTCTCTTGATGCATGTGAAATACAAATACATTTGGAGAAAGTCCATTTAGATGTTATTCTGATGAACTATTTGATTTGAAATGCACATTTTGTGAATGAGTTTTGATATCATTAACTTGACGCTTGATCAATGTGCATGAAAACAGCCCTGAAGAGGAAACGTAATCTTTGCTTTGTTTGCACAAAGCCACTCTAAAATAATTAAAGTTTAATTAACTTGTTTATCTCTTTACAATCTTTCACTAATTTATGCAGCACCACTGGTTAATGAACTTGACTTTGATTAGCCTGATAAAGATTTCACTGAAAACAACCAGGGATCTGTCGTACAATTAAATCCATTAAGAGTTTGTCTCCATAGGGGAAGATCTTCCACTGATAATATCTGTTTTTATAATAAACCTCAGAGGACGAAAGAAACGGCTCGTTCTTGTGTTTACTGAGAAATACACCCAAAGCAAACGTCCACCATGCAACAAAATAAAGCTGTTGCACAAATGCAGACAGTCTGAAGTGTATTTCCAGATCGCCAGAGGGTGTTTATTCTACGAAATGTAAAAATCCATCGAGTTTGAAAGCATGGGATGAAAATATCTTTATATCACCAATATACAATCTACATGTTTGCATGGAAGCACAGTATTGATATTAGTGGTGTTACTAAGCCAAAGAAATCACTATCACTACTGCTCATTAATACGGTTCTTCAATCTTCAATATTTCTCTCAGTCAGAAATGAGATTCTGTGGAGAGCAAATGCTTTAATGTTGCTTTCTCTCCTCTCTGTAAACTGGAACTCACAGATGTCAATATCCATTGCATCCAGCCATGATGAAGTGCTTTCTCCTGACTGATAAGAGACGCCAAAACACATTAATGTCCCTATCAATGCAAACAGGGCTGAATCCGGTTCAGTTCTCTGCAAACCAACACACATCATTTGGCTCGATTTTATGAGCTGTTGCATTTTTCACTAATAAAGATTCTCAACTTTGATAAATGCATCGATGTCGTTGGAAAGCTCTTAAAGAGTAAAATACAACCAGCCTATTTGTTTTACTCACAGATAAAAATATAGAGAGTAACAGCTAAATATATGTCTTTGACAATTATGTTTGGTGTTGCTTATATGCCGCATTTTCACTTATAACTTCATTGAAACATAAACGGAACATAAAACATCACATATGATTATTTAGAGTCTGTGATTATCTTTCAATCGAGTCCACACACAAGATAATCAGATGTATAGATCATTAGATAATCCACATGAAGCACAATGTTACATATGACCACCAGGAGATGGCGCCAAATACACGACACAGACTCAATGATGACTCAAATGACACAGAATGAAACTCATTCTGTGAAATCTCATGACTAAAATCATGTCTGCATGCTATGCAAACCTTTAGTCATTGTTGTGTTTGCATGTGTAATTAGTTCTTATGTACAATTATTATCTTTTATTTGTTTGGAGATGTTTTTGCACATTTTAATTATATTTGTAATGTTGGAACTTTTGATTGCTTTGTCGTATCAACACAAACTTTCTCTCAGATACAGTCGACATGATTGGGAACAAAACGAAACACTTTTTTTACACTCAGAGATATATAATGCCTGTAATAGTAAAAGGGGAAAAAAGGAGGTGTGGCAGGATGATAATTGATAATATCAATAATATTTGAATGTATAACTAAACAAAAAGACAAACACACACACAGGTGTCGGACAGCTGCCCGTAAATCTCTTTCTCTCTGTCGCACTGCCATCTCCAGTCGGCCTTTATCCCTTTTGGAGGCTTGATTAGCCCGATTAAGGGCCAGGTGTGCAGAATCATGACCCGGCTCCGCCCTCCGCCCCGCCACATTCCTCCCTCGTTCTCTCAGGCCAGAGAGCCCCCAGCATGACGTACAAGGGGGTGTGCCTTCCGCCCCATCTGCCGACAGGTCATCCCCGTCTACCTGGATGAGGGATGGGACAAGGGGAGGGGGAAAAAATTTGGTACTTACACGCTGTAACGGCGATGTACCAAATTGAAATATTAATATTTAAAAAGAGAGGGATAAGGCCAATGCGGAGCAGCAGCGGGAGAGAGAGAGAGAGAGACCGATTCACCGAAATGCCATAGCTTGGTCCTCGGCCACTCCTCCACCCTCTAGTGGAAGACAGCCATGCCTCCCCTGGAGGATTGGACGAAGTCCTCCGTTCCCTGGCAGACGGAATGCCCTGCCACGTTCGGGTGGATAGAAGGGGACACCTCCGCCCCTTACAGCGGTTCTCGGCCAGGAGCCCCTACTCGCTCGCAGTCTGCGGTCTCAGACCCCGCCGTGTTTCAGTGGCTGGTAGGGGTCTCCTCCGCACCTGGCAACAGCCCTGACGGCTCCAGGTGGTCGGTTAGGAGCCCCTCCTTCCCTCACGGTCCACGGCCGTTCCTCTCCTCTCGGTCAACGGTCTCCTCCGTCCCCCGGCGAATGGCCACGGCTGGCTGCTTCATTGGGATGGATTGTAGTGGCGAGGACCCTACTACGGCACATCCCTCCTCCTTCCCAGGTTTTGGCACCAGTGCAAATAGTAAAAGGGAAAGGAGGAGGTGAGAACCGGCTTGATAATATAAATAATAGTTTAGTATAAAACACAAACACACACAGGTGTCAAGGTCAAGGTAACTTTATTTATTATCCCCGAGGGGCAATTTAGATTACAGTCAGCAGTAACAAATATATTAATCAAACAACAACAGTAAACACAACCACAGAAGAACATAATTTATATTTGAATTTACCAGGTATTGTTAACAATGGTGATAACAGTCGAAATAAATGACCTTTTTAATCTGTTTGTTCTGCATCGTGGCAGACTATATCTGCGCCCGGATGGCAGCAGCATAAATTCATCCCACAAGGGATGACTGGGGTCAGCCAGGATGGCTCTCGCCTTCTTCAAAGATCTGACCTTATACAGGTCATGTAGGTCATGTAAGGGTGTGCCAACAATTTTTCTGCATACCTTCACGATACCTTGCATGCGATGTTTCTGTTTAATAGAAAGTGACCCGTGCCAACAGATAAAAGAGAAAGTAAGAACTGATTCAATAAAACAGGAATAAAACATTTCCATAAAAACAGTGTCGACATTAAAACTACGAAGCTTACGAAGAAAGTGCATGTGCTGATGTGTTTTTTTACACACAGCATCAACCTGGGACTCAAAGCACAGTTTACTGTCGATTACAGTCCCAAGATATTTGTACTGCTGCACTAGTTCAACTGGCTGATTGTCCATCACAACAGGGGAAATGACTTTCGTTTTCGTTTTTGCCACATTAATATTTAAAAAGGAGGATTTGCACCAATCAACAAAATCATCCACTACAGGACCGTGTTCGGGGTCATCACTACTGAGGAGGGACACAATGACAGAATCATCTGCAAATGTAATAATAAGGCACCGTTCATGATGGCTTTGGCATTCATTTGTATGTAAAACAAATAAAAGAGGGGAGAGGACACAGCCCTGGGGGGACCCAGTAGAAGAGAAAAGTGCATCTGATAAAACACTGTTCACTCTCACCCTTTGGGACCTCACTGTTAAAAAATCCATTAGCCAGCAGATCAGTCCAGTATCAATGTTATAAGTGTTCTTCAACCTGTCTGCTAAAACATGGGGCTGAATGCAGTTAAAAGCGGAGGAAAAGTCAATAAATAGTAGACGGACAAGGGACATGGCCCCCTCAAGATGTTTAAAAACCATGTTTAAAAGTCGGACATCTGCCCGTAACTCTCTCTGTCACACTGCCATCTCCTGTCGGTCCTTATCCCTCTCGGAGGCTTGATTAGCCTGATTAAGGGCCGGGTGTGCGGAATCATGACCTGGCCCCGCCCTCCGCCCCGCCACAATGTCAAATAAGAAAATAAATACATTTTTGGCTCAATTTGAGTCTCAGAATGTATCATAATGTATATCATAAAAAAAATTACAAGTTTTCTTTACAATGATACCAAACACTTGACCCTCCTTGTTTTGTGTGTGTGTGTGTGTGTGTGTGTGTGTGTGTGTGTGTGTGTGTGTGTGTGTGTGTGTGTGTGTGTGTGTGTGTGTGTGTGTGTGTGTGTGTGTGTGGTTTTTTTTCATTGCCGAGCTATACACCTTTAATTCTGGGTATGCCACTGAAACAGAAATCTTTAAAAGCACCTTCAGAGCTGAAAGGGTTAAGTCCCTGAGCCATTAAAAGAGCACATTTCAAACAATAAAACATTAATTTGTGTTAATGTGTCACTTCACACCTCTAATGTTTGGAAACGTCTAATAACAGGTCGTACAGAAAGACATTTTATACATTGTTGAGCGGCTGATGGTGTTGTGTTGGGCAGGAGAAGATGAGATGCTTCGGGTCGGGTCATTAGAGAACAGAACGGAACATCGGCCCCTAAGGACGTCGCCTGATGAGTGTATTAGATCATAAATCTTACGCCCCTCCTGCCAGAAATGCACCCCAGCTCTGAGACTGAACACAACTTTATAGTCTATTTGTGTTCATTCTATGCGTTTAGTTTAAGTCTATAGCTTTAAGTCCATCTATAAAAATAACTTTTAGCACACCTAGTCTTACAGAATTATGTTATAATAACTACATTTTTGCAAAATGATTTTTTCCGAGGCAGTTTCCTGGTGAAGGTGCTACAACA
>NC_068316.1:1393808-1448808 GCF_025860055.1 Xyrauchen texanus
GGGACCGCTCAGATTGTAATAACTATAGGAGCATCTCACTCCTCAGTGTGCCAGGAAAGGTCCTGGCAAGGATTATTCAACATCGCCTTGCCAGGCACGCTGAGGAGAGACTTGTGGAGCCCCAGTGTGGTTTCAGGAAGGGGCGGTCTTGCACAGATGCCATATTCTCTGTCCGTCTGCTACAGCAGAGGTGTAGGGAATTCCAGCAAGACCTACATCTCTGCTTTATTGACCTGGTCAAGGCCTATGATACCATCAGTAGGCCTGGGCTCTGGGTTGTTCTTCGTGCTTCCGGAATCCCAGACCCGCTGCTCGCGATCATTAAGGACCTTCATGATGGCGAGCGGGCCCGGGGTAAAACTACGTGGTCGGGAGTCGGAGCCATTCCCTGTTCACCTTGGAGTGCGACAGGGATGTCCTCTGGCCCCCACATTATTTAATATCTATTTTGACCATGTGGTTCGTGAAGCCTTCGATGGCTGTACTGGAGGAATTTCCATCTGGTACAGATATAATGGGAGGTTGATCGATGCCCGGGTGCGGTCAAGGGATGGCTCCCTATTGGTCAACAACATTATGTATGCTGATGATCTGGTGATTGCTGCTCACTCAGAGGAGGAGTTGGAGGCGCTGCTGATGAACCTGGAGCTTGCCACTAAGAGATGGGGCCTGACCATCAGCCCAACTAAAACTAAGCACCTTCCTGGGTATTATGTACCATCGGACACTACACCCCCACAGCTCCCAATTGGTGATGGGGCAGTTGTGGAGAGAGTGGAGTGTTTTCCATACCTGGGAAGTGTGCTTATGACCAGCTCCGGTTTGACAGCAGAGGTCTCACTCCGAATCAGTCGAGCGGCATTATCTTTTCATCGGCTGCGTAATGCTGTTTGGAAACTACCCGGTTTGTCGCTCCGCACAAAGCTTCAAGTATTCTCGGCCACGGTCATTCCCTCCCTTCTCTATGCTTGCGATATGTGGACCCCCCTAATGGAACATCATCGCCGGCTAGAAACATTTAGGCTGGCCTGCCTAAGATCCATCCTGGGTTTAACCAGGCTGGATTGTGTGAGGAGCTCACAAGTCTTTGAAAGATGTGGACAAAGTCCCATCGGTGAGCTCCTCCGGCAGGCAAGGTTGCATTGGCTGGATCATGTAGCCCGCATGCCCGCCACCGCATGCCTAAACAGTTATTGTTTGGCCGGATAGAGGGGGCTAAGCGGGCGCGGCACGGGCTGGAGAAGAGATGGAGTGATGTGGTACAGGAGGATCTGGAGCTGAGTGGACTTGCCGACGACTGGTACCAGCAGTGTCAAGATCGGCCTCTTTGGAGGAGGCTTGTGAAGGATGCTGCTGGCCAGTTGGAGGCAGTCGCCCTCCAACAACAACGGAGGGCAGAGGAGCGACGCTCACAACAACGAGCAGAGCGCAGGGTGGCTAAAGCACAGCAAGTTTGCACAGTAGGGGGCACAGGTGGTGCATCAACCAGTCATCTCAGTCATTCGACCCATGTCACCGGTTGGATCTGTCCCGTGACCTCCTGCCAGCGGGCGTTCGACACTTCACGTGGCCTTAACGTGCACATAGCCTGGCACAAGCATCGTGGTGACGTCACCGCCACTTAGTGGCGAATGGCGGTTGGTTGTTTGTTTTTTTGTTTGTGTGAGAGAGAGTGTGTGTGTGTGAGAGTGTGTGTGTGAGAGTGTGTGAGAGAGTGTGTGTGTGAGTGTGTGTGTGTGTGAGAGAGAGTGTGTGTGTGTGTGAGAGAGAGAGTGTGTGTGTGTGAGAGTGCGTGAGAGAGTGTGTGTGAGTGTGTGTGTGTGAGAGAGAGTGTGTGTGTGTGTGTGTGTGAGTGTGTGTGTGTGTGTGTGTGTGAGAGAGAGAGAGTGTGTGTGTGTGTGAGAGTGTGTGAGTGTGTGTGTGTGTGAGTGTGTGTGTGTGTGAGAGAGAGAGTGTGTGTGTGTGAGTGTGTGTGTGAGTGTGTGTGTGTGAGTGTGTGTGTGTAAGTGTGTGTGTGTGTGTGTATATATGTGAGTGTGTGTGTATATATATGAGTGTGTGTGTATATATATGAGTGTGTGTGTGTATGTGTGTGTGTGAGTGTGAGCGTGTATTTATCACTTTGTGGGGACCAAATTTCCCCATAAGGATAGTAAAACCCGAAATTTTTGAACTTGTGGGGACATTTTGTTGGTCCCCATGAGGAAAACAGCTTATAAATCATACTAAATGATGTTTTTTGAAAATGTAAAAATGCAGAAAGTTTTCTGTGAGGGTTAGGTTTAGGGGTAGGGTTAGGTTTAGGGGATAGAATATAAAGTTTGTACAGTATAAAAACCATTATGTCTATGGAAAGTCCCCATAAAACATGGAAACACAACATGTGTGATTGTGTGTGTGTTGTGTGTGTGTGATTGTGTGTGTGTGTGTGTGTGTGTGTGTGTGATTGTGTGTGATTGTGTGTGTGTGTGTGTGTGTGTGTGTGTGTGAATATTCCTTATACCAGTCGCGGCCGTTGACGCGTCACAAACACACAGTATGAGATGTTTCAGTAGGGTGTGATCTATAAATACTCTTTTTAGACTGAGAAGATCTTTTTTTGAGTTGTGAAACTTTTATAGGACAGTTACGTCTTACGTCTAAATATCAAGTAAAAACCGATTCTCCATTTCATGACACCTTTAAGTTCATACAAACAGATTTTGTGACATTATACAATATTGTATTTATTTATTTCTGTCTCTGGGAATCAAACTCAAGACCTCGGCATTGCTCGCACCATCCTCTGCCAATCCAACATGATATTTTAAGAAAGGAGATGCCTGTGAACAAATATGGGATTTTGATTCCATATTTATTTAAACAGATAACTGATGACGGATGGGTTAAACTTCGTAATAACATTGTTCATTCACACACATACACACACACACACACACACACACACCTAATCATAATGAGAATAAAAAGTAAGAAATAACTTACGGACTGCTTCAAACGCAAACATCAAGAGTGTGATGAAGAAGAGCAATATACTGACTTTGAAAGGGTTTAATTCCAGAATGACTCAAGGGCTGTCGTTGTCATAGCAACTGGTTTTACACCCGTTTTACGTGGCTTTCAGGGGTTTTTAAGAGCCGAAATTCCATTAACCTGGTTGCTGTCCCGTCATTTTCCAGAGCCAAAGATTGAGTGCCCTTGAAGAGGAAAAACAGTTGAACTCCTTCTAGAGGGCTGAAGGGCGACCGCTCCCAAACTCACAACACTGACCGTGTTCATCTGAGCTAACTTTGCTAGCGGAGTAGTGCTGGTGAAACTCTGACTAACAAGCTAAAGGAAAGGGTTATCAGTACATCATATGTGTGAACTAGTTCATTCAAATAAACCATCCGAACACTAAATATAAGAGATTGGTTTATTTTAACCGGTTCATTGACATGAACTGTCCGAATGAACCGATTCACTTAAATGATTCAGTCTTCCCCGTGCTATATATCCTGCATTGCTGTTAACAATATGAAAAGTTTTGTGATGTTACAGCGCTACTCGTTGCAAAATGTAGCTTGTTGCTTCTCAATACGCAATGCTTAATTTCACTTAAACCGACTGATCTCAGTTCAGGGGACTCTGTGCTGTCAGAGTCACGTGACAAAACAACATGGCGCTGACCACAGCAGAGTTTGTCTTTGGGAGAAACAGCAACAAAACTGCATCTGGTAAGAAACCGAATTAAGTTTTTACACTGAAACCTGTTTGAGTCTCTAGTTTCATTCGACATGCCATTTTAAACATTAGAGCGATTTATTGTGAAACAGCACACACTTAAACATTATGACCACATATGTGGACTATAGGCTCATTTTCATTAAAATTTCCTATATTTACTGTGCATTATCACACTGCATCCAAAAGCTTTCAGAGGCTTTATATGGAGTTATGATGAACATAAGCTGCATTTCAAACTGTTCTGAGACCAGTGAAGACAGACAGCACACTGGAGGTTAAGTCATGCACTAAATAGGGAGCAAGGGAGCATCTTATATCTCTCTATAACTGTTCTGAGACCAGTGCAGACAGACAGCACACTGGAGGTTAAGTCATTCTCTAAATAGGGAGCAAGGGAGCATCCTATAGCTCTCCTATAACTGTTCTGAGACCAGTGAAGACAGACGGCACACTGGAGGTTAAATCATGCACTAAATAGGGAGCAAGGGAGCATCTTATATCTCTCTATAACTGTTCTGAGACCAGTGCAGACAGACGGCACACTGGAGGTTAAGTCATTCTCTAAATAGGGAGCAAGGGAGCATCCTATAGCTCTCCTATAACTGTTCTGAGACCAGTGAAGACAGACGGCACACTGGAGGTTAAGTCATGCACTAAATAGGGAGCAAGGGAGCATCCTATATCTCTCTATAACTGTTCTGAGACCAGTGCAGACAGACGGCACACTGGAGGTTAAGTCATGCACTAAATAGGGAGCAAGGGAGCATCCTATAGCTCTCCTATAACTGTTCTGAGACCAGTGCAGACAGACGGCACACTGGAGGTTAAGTCATGCACTAAATAGGGAGCAAGGGAGCATCCTATAGCTCTCCTATAACTGTTCTGAGACCAGTGCAGACAGACAGCACACTGGAGGTTAAGTCATGCACTAAATAGGGAGCAAGGGAGCATCCTATATCTCTCCTATAACTGTTCTGAGACCAGTGCAGACAGACAGCACACTGGAGGTTAAGTCATGCACTAAATAGGGAGCAAGGGTGCATCCTATAGCTCTCCTATAACTGTTCTGAGACCAGTGCAGACAGACAGCACACTGGAGGTTAAGTCATGCACTAAATAGGGAGCAAGGGAGCATCCTATAGCTCTCCTATAACTGTTCTGAGACCAGTGCAGACAGACAGCACACTGGAGGTTAAGTCATGCACTAAATAGGGAGCAAGGGAGCATCCTATAGCTCTCCTATAACTGTTCTGAGACCAGTGCAGACAGACAGCACACTGGAGGTTAAGTCATGCACTAAATAGGGAGCAAGGGAGCATCCTATATCTCTCTATGCAGTTAAGTGCGTTTAGTCCTAAAATCTGATCAAAAGTTCAGTTTCAGGCTGCAGATGATGTTTGGATCACTCAACATGTTTGACACACATGGGGCGATGATCATCGGTACATAGATTCAACATTTATAATGGATCGTTTTATTTTAACATGGTTGCCAGTGATTGGATAATGCTGGACATTACTTTAAATCTGAATTAATTATGCTAATTTCTGATTAATGTATCAATAATATGCATAATCAACACTGCTGGACACATCATAAACTATTTAATGAAAATAATTTGACCTTCAATAGTTCAGTATTATTTGAACTTAGTCCGGCTGTCCACATATGAGTACATCGATTTTCAGGAACACAATTTTGTCTATAAGCAATGCATGCTTCTTAGGGGCTACTTGTAGGGGTGTAAAGTAATTGAGTAAAAGTATTTTTGGGGGAGATTTGTACTTTTAAACAGAATACTTGTATGTAATTACATTTCCAAAGAACATTTTTATATTTGCGCGACTAAACCGTATGTGACCGCCCGACTGAATGTGATGCATTCATTAAAAACTATGAGCACGAATTGAGAAATATTGACGGTTTTTGTCCTAAACTTTATTCTAAGCATCTGCTACTGCTACAGATTGGATAGTTATGAAGTCAAAAATTATAATTCACGTTGCAAATATACATATATTAAAAAAACAAATGCTTTTGTAATTAAATGTCGTTGCTTATGCAATGCAAATGTTAAAATGAGTCATGCACTATGGTTAAAGTGTTCAGATGTCATAAGGGAGAAAGTTACTTTTTACTTGTGAATACTTTTTTTACTTTCACTCAAGTATGTTTTTGGCTAGTTACTTGGACTTTTAAGTGAGTACAATTTTCACTCAGTATCCACGCTTTCACTTAAGTATCATTTCAGAGTACTTTTTACACCCCTGGCTACTGGTCACAAATCAAAAATGGGAATGGAAAATGCACACAGCAGTCACGCCGGGGTCTCGGAGGCTAACACTGAAAATTTCCCCCACACAGGGAATGTGATGAAGCTTCCTCTGTTGCTGCTCAGATCTGTGACTCTTGGCAACAGGGCCGCGCGATCAATGCGTCTCTGTGAGAGAAACCGGGCTCCTAATATTGGCCAAAACAAATCAGTCTAAGTGAGTGTTGGGCTTTGTGTGAATCGTGCGGCCGGTTGTAATGACTCTACCCAGGTTGTCATATTTTTTATTTGGCTAAGTGCTGCTTGATAGACCTACTTAGCAGAGTTTTGGACGGCCTACAACAGCACTCGTCTCTCAATCTTACTCGGCCGGTGTCGTTATAAAGCGGCCGCTCTCAGTTTCTCTAATGTTTCTGCTGTCAGAGTGAGAAATAACCAGCGGGACGGATCGCAGCCCAGTCAGTCTGAGCACCGCTGCACTAATGCAGATTTATTAAACACGGTTCAAATGCGCTGATTAGGAGCCACAACTATATGACTTTAAAATGGTTAACATTTATACTTCTATTAAGTCTTTGCCATAACACAAAATCAGTTTTGTCCCCTTTCAGGACAGCACACCAAAGTAAATGCTGTGTGTCTGTTACAGTGACACTTTGATGAAGCAACTTTGTATCAACAGTAATGACTTTGATGTCAAAGGCAGCGAAACAAAAATGTAAATGATATCCCGGGTTCAATACAAGTTAAGCTAAATTAACACCATTTATGGCATAATTTCGGTTTTCACTAAATAATAATAGTTAAGATAATTTCGACACGTTCCTCCTTTTCTTTAAATGTGTGTTCCAGTGAGACACTTCCAATGCAAGTCAATGGGGTTTAATCTGTCAACATTAAAATACTCACTGATTCAAAAGACATGAACAATATGTGTGTTGACATGATTTTACTGTCATAAAAACAGTACGCAACAAATGCTGTTAGTCGAGCTACACGTGTATCGTAAACAAACTTGTAAACACATTTTTAAGACCATAAGTTCGTCATTTAATATTAAAATCAAAGCGATTATTTCCATAACCAGATGTGTTACCATGTATAACTGAATATTAAATTAGAAAAACACGATTTTATCCACCAGGACTTAATTGGATGTTGTAAAGTGTCTCTATATATAAACAAAAGGGTCTGGTGACATCAGCCGAAAAGAAAAGCCGTTTCGGAGTCGGAGCAAAGAAACAGTAATGGTGCGTTCAGAGGCGTCGAGAGCGTCAAATCGACAGGACGTAATTCATTTTCTATGGCAGCCAGCGTCTCTCGCGGCGAGAAGACGGGCAGCGAGTCTTGGGCGGTGTGGGCGTCAGGGGAAAGTTTAACTGCGGATAAATTATGTTAATGAGCTGTGACGCGGTTCGGTGGCAACCTATTGGAGTATAGAAGTGCTCCGCTCTAGCGAAGTCTAGAGAACACAACCGTGTAAACTTTGGTTCCCACCAAACATTCGTTCCCAAGACAAAATGGAGGAGAAACCGATTATTGCCGTGGCGGGTTTTCCCGTAATATATGATCTGTCCCTGTTTGCTTACATGGATATAAATAAAGAATTTAAAAAACAATGTGTGGACAAAGGTGTCTGAAATTGTTGGTGTGCCAGGTGAGTTGATGAAGGTTTATATAATATTGTATAATAATAGATTAAAAGATTTTATGAGGATATTCGCTACTTGTGATATATTGGCAATAATGATACCGGCCGATAGGTCTGGATGTTTTGTGGCCCCTTTAAATATAGTTCACAAGACCAAGCATTCCGAACAAACGTTCCCGTCTATTTAAACTACGTCAGAGCGTCCACGAATCTTCCATAGTGTCGTTGGCAGGGCAGCCAGAGGGAATGTTGATGCTCTCGCCACCTCTGGTCTGAATGCATGGTAACGTATTAAAAAGTAAACAGGGTCAATTTTGATGCGTTTCATACATTTTTGAGCAATAGTTTTGTTTCTTCTATAGAATGTTTTCAGCAGAAAATATTGACTTGGAGAGCCACTGTTTATAATCTAATCTCACAAACACCTGAAATCAATATTACAGTTTTATCATCTTCTGATTTTAATTTGCTTTTTGTCTGATTCCATCATTTCTGTTTGTGTTCCTGGTGGAGTTTGGAGCAGCACCTCCTATCTCATGCACCTTACAGTTGTTCATTATTTAAACATTCTTACTGCATTATTCACGACGTGTTAGACTCATAATCAATGCTTCTGCCGTTTCCTGTAACACTGATAAACACTCTGGAGCTGATTTTCACATCCTCGATACAATGAAGGTTCATTTCCTTCAATGAAACACAAGCATTGATATTAACAAAGGATAAAAATGATCCTCCCTGAAAGTGTTTTTAGAAAGCCACCAGAGCTGAACTGGTAATCTGGCATACCGGGCATTTTCCTGGTGGGCCGACGCAGTTTGGGGCTGATCAGGGGAGGAATGGCTATCGGGAAAACGGAGCGGGCTGGTGTGTCAGCCTCAAACCGGGCCGAATGGACCGCGATAAGGTCAAACAAGCCGCTGCGTTATGCAGAATGGACCACAAAACGGTGCAGCAATATGCAGAAAAGTACAGCGAACACCCCCTGCTCCCCCAGTGTTGTGCTGGGTTTGTTTAAAGGGTTGGCACATGGTTGTTTGGGGGATGGGAGTGTGTGTGTGTGTGTGTGTGGGAGGGTGTGTTGGGGGTTGGAATTCCTCCATGGAATGAAATGGCCACCAAAAGTTACTAAGACCTTAGTGTGAACTTTACATCCTAATTTACGTGAGAACTTACGCACAGCTGGTGCAACCCTCACGACCCGGCCCCGCCCTCCGCCCTGTCACAAAAACATATAAATAAATAATTATAAATATATATATATATATATATATATATATATATATATATATATATATATATATATATATATATATATATAATAACTAATATACCCTGCAATGCATTTTTACAAAGCTTCGAAAAATTGTCTAAAATTTATGAAAGTTGATATTTTCTGGGAATTTAAACATGTTGGAAAATAAGAGAAAAACATTACAGGACCAATACTTAGAGAATTACTCATTAATAATGTTTATATAAATAAATAAATAAAATCTTGTTGATCTTACTTACATTTTTCAATGTTTTTTCTAAGTAAACATACTTATTTGGATCAAGTAACTGAACTTAATTGTTTAAACAATGTTAACTAGTTACAAGTAAGCTTAACTCACCTATGATTAAAGTATCATTCTTTTGATTTAGTTATTAAATTGGGATATACAGTATAAGGGATATTATGACATGACTCTAGGACAGCCATATGGCACACTGGACTCAACTCAAAATCTCTTGGTGCTCATAAATCCGCACTTTTCTAAAGTACAATTGAGTAAAGAAGAATGGCTTAAACTTAACAGGCTCCAAGTTCACCAGAGGTAACACTAATCACCCTCATGGGGACTTAAAATATCAAGCTACAACAAAACAACAACAATAGTCTTAATAGAATTAAACCTAAATACTAAATCTAAAACTAAACTTTAATGCAATAAAAGTATTATTTTACTACATAAGTTCCCTTGTTTTTACCAGATAATCAAGTGCAAGGGTTTATGGGTATTCCACACTTGTACTTGGTACTTTAAGCCACAATTGAAAGAATTCATGTTTTTGATTTATGATTACAAATGGTGACATTTCAAATAATGTTTAATTAGAACCACTTCAGTGTTTTTATTAATGTTAATGATTTAGTGAGTAATGGTAACTTAATTAAAACGAGTAAGAATAGTAAAAATGTAAGATTAAGTTGAGTAAACTATTTGTTTTATAATTTGATATTCCTATCAGTATTTACAGTGCATTACTCCGGCCACTTTGAGAACGTGGCAGTGCGATGCTGCGGATATTGTTGACTTTTGTGCGACAAATCGCTTCCAATGTTGCTCATTTGTAATAATGGATAAAAGCCTCTGCTAAATGACTCACAAATGAGAACGGCTACATTTGTTCCCAATTGTGTCAAGCCGCTTTTTGCCTTTTTCTGTGACTGTGAATATGCATTTTTTCCCAAACTGTTGTTGTGATACAGGTCAGAGCGTATAGTTATGTGCAGTTTTTACCCATATTTAATGAATATATATATTATCGAATTGCTTTAAGCTAACTTTGCAATTCTGCTACACTGGTTCTCTGCAGTTTGACAAAATAAACTTTTAGCAGACATACACATTCACATATAATCTCTTTCCACTTGCCAAAAATACTGATGACATCATTTCCTGCTCAGAGGTGGAAATTGTAGGGTTTATTAAACTTAAAAATAAAAAAATAAAAATTCTCCTAATTTTCTTTTGAAATCATCTTGCAAAAGATATTTAATCTCAATGGGTTTCATTTCCTGGTTAGATAAAAAGTTACTGACTTATGTTGTGAATTTCATAAAAACTGTCAAGAATGTGTCCAGACGTCAAGAACATAAATATTAATTATATCTCGCATTAAAAAAGCAACAACATTATTTTTTTTTAGTATTTTTTACATCATTGTGACATCATTCTTATAAGTTTCTCCATATGCTATCATTAATATTATGCATTCAATAATAATTTGTGTAATTCTTATGCATATTGGCACCTAAGTTCAGCAATTTTGTCTCTATGGCATTTAGTACAGTGTGCAAGTGTGTGTATATTTGTGTAAATTGTGTTGCCTGAGCATATGGATTCAAAAGCTTTGCATTCTCTCTTTGTGTTGCTACATCCGGGCTTCCTTGCTGCGAAATTCCCAATCCTACTACGGCAAAGGGATGACTCATGAATATTAATTAGATCCTGCTGACGTTCTTGGCATCCCTTTGGAGCATCCAGTCGGCGAACTACCTTAATATTCATGAGCCAGCAGTATGATTCGCCAACCCGCTCTAGTCCGGCCAATGAGGGAGCACTACAGAGCTAGCGTCATGTTTTCTAATTAATATTCATGAGCCAGCAGTATGATTCGCAAACCCGCTCTAGTCCGGCCAATGAGGGAGCACTACAGAGCTAGCGTCATGTTTTCTAATTAATATTCATGAGCCGAGTCTTCGCTGTAGTAGGGATCGTTAATCGGTTTCTCTGGTGGTTGCGTTTCGTTCTCCGAAGCCATTTTGGACTCAGTTCAGTTTCATGTATGTCAGAATCGGACCCTGTCTAGCCATACTCACGGTGCACTGAGGAAAGAAGCATTGCGGAGAGGCTTTGCGCGGAAATCACCGGGCGACCCGTGTTATTTGACGCTGAATTCAGTGGAGGGCGTTTCAGTGGAATATTGGCGCTTTCCAATGGATTTGTCCGTGTGTTAAAGTTTCATTCAGCCCGAGCGGTGGGGTGGACGGACGGACGTCTGGCCGACGGTCACTCGGGCTCGTTGTGTGCGTGTGTGAGTGAGTGTGTGTGTGCGCGTGTGTGTTCCCCTTATCTTTTTAAATGTTTGCAAAGCAGAAGACACTGGAAAGGAGCAAATCTGGGGTGTTTTTGGATCACTAGAGGAATATGTTCGCTCCCTGGCTGACTTTTGCACTTCTTCTGGGAACTTTCTGTGCAGGTGAGCGCACATTTATTTCTTCTCGTGCCAAGGATGGGTGAGATTTGCATAACTATGACACAAAACACTGTAAATAATAATAATAAGTGCTGCTGTTTTTCTGTTGTTTGTGATGAATGGAGCTAAACCAGGTGACATTGTTACATTGTGTCATTTAACGTTCCAATCGAACTGTTACAAATGTAACCAGTCCACACTCGAGTGACACATTCTAAACGCCTCATGCACGAACACACGTTTCATATGACTCCTGAATGGCACTTCTTGCAGTTTATTTGCATTAGAAAATGTTTTAGGGTACATTTAAAGAGTTCTCTGTTGAGTGTTAGTAAATATGAGTGATGAGATTCATTCAGAACTGCAGATACTATAATCATATCTCAGTAGAAACACAAGGACACTGCCAACTGTTTGTCTTTTCTCTTCAAGGATTTCGATTTTGCATCTATTACTGAATGATCACAGCTGTCAGAGGCGATTGATTCACGTGTGAATGCTTTAGGTTATGATTTCTATACAGGTGCTTTTATATTTCTATATAGAATAAATGAAATGCATAGGTTGTGCATTTTGAGTATTTAATTCCCTTTTATAGTCCTCACTTGAATATCCTTTAGAGATGTGTTTATATATGTTTGGCTGGTTGTGGACTGTGGCTTTGTTGTGTTTGAGGATTTGGGGGAGGGGTATGTATGTGTATATATAATATACAGCTCAATAACACACTGACATGAGATTAAAGAACATCATTTTCCACTTTGATGAACAACCCAAAGTGAGATTGTTTCAGTTTTGCACACACTGTCAGAGGTTTGAATACATTGTTACATTGTTGAAGGAATTATAAATCGGGTCAGATACATTTGAGTCTGTTTTGATTGTTTTTCAAGGAGCTCAAGAACTTTGGCACATGGGATAGGATCTATAGGATTGGTTTGAAAGCGTGAAACTACAGTTGACTTCTGGAGAGTTATTTCAGTGGACAGAAAACTCTGTAGTAAACATCAAGTGGTTTTTCTGAAGTCAGTGTGATTTTGGATACATGGAATTCTTTTATTGTCATGTCTGGTCACTCACTTGATGGTTCAGTATGTTCCCCTCTGAGGACAACGGAATCACTGACAACGACATGGCTTGCGTGTGGTTTGTGTGTGTTGTGCTGGGTTTGTTTAAAGGGTTGGCACATGGTTGTTGGGGGATGGGAGTGTGTGTGTGGGAGGTTGTGTTGGGGGTTGGAATTCCTCCATGGAATGAAATGGCCACCATGTAGTCCGGCAAGCAGAAGGGGAGCTGCCCACCGATTTACAGAATCATCTAGAGGGATATATGTGTCTGCATGTTGCGTTATGGATGCAAGCTGCCGCGCATGAGAGAGAGAGAGAGAGAGAGAGAGCGAGAGAGAGACATGAGAGCGAGAGAGAGAATGGGGGGTAGGGGCACTGTGGGAAATGGGGGATTGGTCGCCTCAAGCAAGAACTGGGATTTAAAGAGACAGTAAGAGATTTTTTTTATGTGTGTTTTTTTTTTTTTTTTTTTGTAGTGTGTACTAGACTTGTCATGATATCATCATTTTCACACCGGTGTGGTGTTCATGTTCAAACAGACTAACACCGGTAGTATAGCAGCTTGGACATTAAGTGGGTCTATGGTGTAATTTACATTAAGCAGGGTTAGGGTTAATCATACACAATAACACATGGCAGCTTGATTTCAAACTTTGAACTTTTATATATTATTTATATTAACCAAATATTAAAAAGAAGCGTCATTAAATATGTGTTATTCAACTTTTTGCTAGTTGGCTTTACAACAGTTGTGAAGGGCAACGAACCCACTTCACCTGTGCATTCTCTCCATCATGGGCGACCGGTCGGGTATTTCGTTGCCCGGGCAAATACATCACTTAATGTGGGTTTTTGCAGGTTTAATGTTGGTGTTTTATTACCATTCATCCCAGGACCCAGTTTAGCTGCTGGTAAAGGTGTGATTAAAATCGTTTTGTTCCCTCCTAGGGCTGGCCGATATGCACGAAATAGGTTCACGATATTTTTATGTATAAAAAGAAAAAATAATATCACAATATCAATTACATCGTCATCCCCCCGGATGAGGGATCGGTCAATATTCTTGCTTTTAGTGATTGAAAATTGAATTAATTCGGAGTGGTGTTGGCGTAGTGGGCTACAGCACATAACTGGTAATCAGAAGGTTGCTGGTTCGATCCCCACAGTCACCACCATTGTGTCCTTGAGTAAGACACTTAACTCCAGGTTGCTCCCGGGGGGATTGTCCCTGTAATAAGTGCACTGTAAGTCACTTTGGATAAAAGCGTCTGACAAATGCATACATGTAAATGTGAATTTATTTAAAAAAAGTTCCACAATACTGCACGCCTCAGAACAAACAGTGCATCAGACATGCGCATAGATGCTTTCAATCATCTGTTTTTAATAATATGATAAAGAGTGTTTCTTCAAGCGCCTGTCTAACAGCGTTTCTTGTGTCATTCCGAATCTGAGATGTCTTACAGTTCCTCACTATGCACATTATATTCGATCGATCTTTTACTCTGTGAGAGGAAATCACGTGCATTACAACCAAATTTCACGCTTCGAGACTAAAATGTGTATATTTGTTAACTGTCTGGTAAATGTTTAGATTTCACTCATCAATGAATGAATTGTGTAGGATAGTGTTTGAGTATTGAGCTAGAGCCTTTTACACAGGGCTGTAACCACTATATACTTTCAGGGGGACAAGTCCCCCCCAATAATCAGATATGGCCAGAGTGTCAAATTTAAGACGTCAAGCAGTAACCGTCTGGATTAATCTAGCGCCGCGCATCAGCAAGCAGTTCAGGTTAAGAGTGTTTTTGTCATGCGAGATGTCCGTGTGTCTAAACGTGCAGAATTTCACCACTGTTTTATGATTGAAAAGTTATTAAATAATTTCCAAGGGTGCAAATTATTCACCATTTTTAATTTAAAATATTTAACGTACAGTGCGTGATTTGTATTTTATTATTTGTTATTTTCTTCCCAATTTGGAATTCCCAATGCGCTCCAAGTCCTCGTGGTGGTGTAGTGACTCTCCTCAATCCGGGTGGTGGAGGACGAATCTCAGTTGCCTCCACATCTGAGACCGTCAATCCGCGCATCTTATCATGTGACTTGAGTGCGTTACCATGGAGATGTAGCGCGTGTGGAGGCTTCACGCTATTCTCCACGGCATCCACGCACAACTCACCACACGCCCCACCGAGAGCGAGAACCACATTATAGTGACCACGAGGAGGTTACTCCATGTGTCTCTACCCTACCTAGCAACCGGGCCAATTTGGTTGCTAAGGAGACCTGGCTGGAGTCACTCAGCATGCCCTGGATTCAAACTCGTGACTCCAGGTGTGATAGTCAGCGTCAATACTTGCTCCGATACTCAGACCCCCCAGTGTCATATATTCTTAATGCAAATATTATTAGGTAATCATTTAAAATAATTTTTTTGCAAGATTTTCTAAATAAGTTTTTAATGTCTTTAATTAATTCAGAATTTTGTGCAACATCTCTTAACTGTCCTTTAAAAGAGACCATTTTATTTTGAGGATGCCTCAATAAATGAGCCACCAGTTAAAGGAGAAGATCACCTAAAAACAGAAAATGTACTTTTACTCACTCATTACTCACCCGTATGTTGGGGTTTTCCTTGGAACATAAAAATAGATATTTTAAGCAGCTATATTCCATAGAATAAGAGTTTATAGGGAGCAGGAGCTGTCGAGCTTCATAAAGGACAAATATAATAAAGCGTCAGATGTATATTAAAGGTTCAGTATAAAGACATCATGGTCCAAATGACTCGTGCCCTGTGTTCCTGCTTTCTGCGGCCGGACAACAGCTTTGTGTCATATGGACTACTTTTAATGTATTTCAATAATAATATTTTCCTCTTTGGACCTTGACGGCAGTGCTCAATATGAACTGTTTTAGTGTGGAAAAGAGCAGCGTTCGGATTCTACTGGGAGGAAAAAACAATGAGTGACAACTTTAGGACTGAAAATAATTTTGTGTGTTTTGTTTTTGCTAGTCTGCTCACACCGTCATGTCATTTTACAGATACATCAATGATGAAAAGAAATTCTATTTATATGCATCTTTTCTTCGGCACAAAAAAGAAAGAAAAGATGACTGAAACAGGCAAATTGCCAGTAATACAGACACCGTGTTTGTCTTGTACTGTGTGCTTTACAAATACATGTATCTTAAAAAAAACAGAAATTATGCAATTTTGGGCCTTTATGGCATTTCAAGCCTTTATTCAGAAAATGATTGCATTCAGAGCCTTTAATATATTAAAGGACCAAAGAGGGCAATTATGTATCAGGGTACATAATCATTTACCCCATCAGGGCAAAGTCTTGGACTGTATGATTTAGACTCATTTTTTCTGCAAAAGTGTGTTTATAAAATACATTTTACACAAAAAAAAAAAAAAAAAAGTTTTTTTTTTAACTTTGTAAACCAAAGAATTCGCTTTTAATTAAAAATGTGTGGATTTTTGGGGCGTGCAAATATGTAAATTGCTAAAGAATAAAATGCAACGTTTGCCAACGCGAGGAGTCATTTTTATAGAGAGTTTAGGCTTGTAGACGTTTGCAAATCTCACTTGTATTTACCGTTTTGTGCTGCGTCAGGTCTTTGCGCTAGAACATGAAGCGTTATCCAAACCCAGAGATGATGCGCTGGGATCCGCTTAAATTGCCTGTAATTGACTTTCACCCTTGAATTCATGAATGTGCAGTTTCCTCTTGACTTCCTTATGAATCTCAAAACCCACGTTACAAATCTGAGCTAATAAGGGAAGATCGCACGGCTTGCGTCTTTGGCCGCTCAGTCAATAATATAGAGGATCTCCACCAGCAATAATGGGCAAAGCAAACAGATGTGTTTATACGCACCTTGGACAGCAGTTTCCAAAAGCTTGTCTTTTGAATTCATAATGAGGATTTCACTGAATCACCGAATGTGACGTGCTTAATCAATGACACTGATTGTGCCAGATATGAGCAATAATTGGCCTAATAAATGGCTTCATTTGGAGTGTTTTGAAGCTTTTTATTGTGTCAAAAACATTCGTTTTCCCAGAGCTGTACTTATAAAGTGGATTCATTTAGTATAAGTGTTTTTTGGTGTGTATCTGTTAATATAACCATAGATCTAAGGAGGTATTTGCTTTTGATGCTTTTCAAGGCCTGTGGTGAGTAATCTATCCATTTCATGCTTTTTGTACTTTTTTGGAGTTCTTGTGCTAGTTATATTGACTGATATTTTGATATATTTATATGCGACTTGAATGGAAAGTAAGTATCTGTGAGTCTAGTTATTCTCTGCAGTTTATAAAGCCTTTATCCTTTATAAACATTCATGTTATTGAGTTCAGAATGGATTGGAAATACCACTGAAAGAAGATCATGACCTTTGTTGTGCATACCAGTCTGTTGAGCTAATCGTCATCATTGCATTTCATATTTCAGGGTCTCTCTTGTGTTTCATATGGCTCTCTGTCCATTTTCCAATAGCCACTTTGTTTTTACTCTCTGAAATCTGCTGTAATGATTACAAACAAGACACTTGCTTTCCAAGTCTTGGATAATTTCCCAGGTTTGTAATCGTTGCATATCCAGTTCTATTATTTCCTTAAATGAGATGATGTGTTTGAAATGTGCAAAGAGGGATTGCGAGTGCTGTAGAAAAGGCTCTCTCTGTTTCTGCCGTGTCGTTTGTTTACCTTCGCAGATAGCGCTTATCTGGACCCGCGCTGCATGAACAGAATGCTGCACATAAACAATGATATTCCTCCAGCGTTATCTATTGCACGCGCATCGTCCTACATCAAACTCTGCGCTCGGAGACCTCACGAACATGCTGAGGAATTGGATTAGCTCAGGTTTGTTTAACTCAAGTATTTCAAGAGATTATTGTCCACGTATGTTTACAGTTTGACGAGCCGTGACGTGAACGATTATCCGCCTGTTAAGTAGCGAGAAGTTCATCCGAGCTCAGACATTTAAGTAGTTTGATGGTCATGTAGCACGTATTATTTATTTCGCATTTTCTGCACATGTTGTGGTAGGTATAACACTCCTATTGATAGCTAAACGCATGATCGGATTAGCCAAAATAATGGGGGATGCGTGTGTAGAGCTTTGAATGTGTTTGAAGTCTTCGGAAATCTGTAGAGTGGAATTTCGATGTCGTAGATAGTTTGTCCCATCATTCTGAGCTCAGACATTTTGATAGTTTTCCGACCTTGAAGCGCATATTAGTTTGCTAGAAGGAATCCGTATGAGTGCATCACATTACAAACCAAACTAGTGCTGTGACAGCTAATCGCTAAAACTGTTAATAATCGGTAATGAAAATAAGCAACAACATATTTCATCTGTTAGTCAGAGATGTGCGGGTTGCTTACAGTAGTGAATAACTCTGCATGATAACTCGTTTGAACAGTAGTGATGAAATAGTTTTGTTCAGTTAGGTGCATATTTCTGTTTCGCAACGCTGTTCATCTTTCCAACAAAGCGAGTTTCCATTCAAATTAATTAGCAAGCGAACCTGTACTCATCTGTCAATCAAACCGATCACAACATAGGAACGAAGCACAATCATTTTGATTAAGCACATTGGTTTTGGACATCAAATTTAGGTTTAAATGTAACTAATCTTGCATGTGATGCATGAACATATTTTTAGAATAAAGACATTACAACATTCTACGTCTTTCCAGTTAACATTTAGATTGTTTTCTTTCTTTTCATTTATTGTCCTGCTGCTTTCAAACTGATAAAACAAATATAATTTGAAACATTTGATACATTAACCCTTTGAGCTCGGCCAGAGGGCCTGCAAGATTTTAGTTTTTGTCAAAATAGTAACAACTCCAGTGTTGACTAACACAAAATTGGTGTCGTTTGAAAGTTTAGAAGCTCTTTTTTTTACAATGCATGTAGACATTATGACCAAAACTGAACAAGTGCTTGAAATCTGCAGATAAATCAGAAATGCTCCATTTTGATATTTGTGAATAAAAATGACATTGTACATTATTATTGCAATCGGTAAAAACATCGACTGAACATCTACATCAAACTCATAAAATATCCATGTGTCATATGTTGTTGGAAAGCTCTCAAAGAGTGGAAATCAACCAGTTTGTTTTACTCACAGATAAAAATATAGCGAGTAACAGCTAAATATATGTCTTTGACAATTATATTGATGTTGATTATATGCCGCTTTTTCACTTATAACTTCATGAAACATAAACGTAAATAAAGCCTTATTTGGAGTCTGTGATTATCTTTCAATCGAGTCCACACACAAGATAATCAGATGTAGAGATCATTAGATAATCCACATGAAGCACAATGTTACATATGACCACCAGGAGATGGCGCCAAATACACGACACAGACTCAATGATGACTCAAATGACACAGAATGAAACTCATTGTGTGAAATCTCATGACTAAAATCATGTCTGCATGCTATGCAAACCTTTAGTCATTGTTGTGTTTGCATGTGTAATTAGTTCTTATGTACAATTATTATCTTTTATTTGTTTGGAGATGTTTTTGGACACTATGATTAATTATATTTGTAATGTTGGAACTTTTGATCGCTTTGTCGTATCAACACAAATATGTTCTCAGATACAGTTTTTAGGTTTAAGTGTTTCAGAGCCACCTTATTTACACCCAGAGATATATTATGTCAAATAATAAAAAAAAGAGAAATCTTCAGCTGTTTCTAAGGCTCAGAGGTCTCAGAACGTATCATAATCTATATCATTTAATAATACGAAAAGGTTTCTTTACAACTATACCAAACACTTGACCCTCCATGTCTGTTGTGTTGAGTTATGTCTTTTATTTTGGGTATGCAACTGAAACAGGAACTCTTTAAAAACACCTTCAGAGCTGAAAGGGTTAAAGCTGTTTTTATAGCAGACTGTCATTTATGTTTTGTTTTTTAAATATATGTAGCTTTTTTTTAATCCGATTAATCAATGAAATATTTGAAGATTAATAGATTATCAAAATAGTTGTTAATTGCAGCTTGTGTTTTCACAATATCAATATGTCAGTAGTCTGTTCTGATACCAGTGAAATTTCACTGTTCTCGATACCAATTTCGATACCACCGCATTAATATGGTAATGTGCTATTGAACAGTCTGCAGACATCTGTGGTGCTTTTGTGAAATTCCTCAGATTCTGTGCATGCCTGCGTGGGACAGGTTATCTGTGGAATCTTGAAGGTCACCGTCAGGCGCATCAGGAATGGGCGTTGAGGTCGTTGCTGTTTGTGGGTATCTCCATTTCATCCTGACATTGAGACGATTGCTCAGTGGTCGTGTCTGTCTGTCGCCCGCTCCGATGATCCTTGTTTGTAGCAGAAGTTTCTTTCTCCCCTGGAGAGAACAGTTTAGAAAGGGGGTAGTGTTGCGGCAGGCCCCATTCAGCGAACGGTTGATGGCTCTTTTTGTTGTGTTCTTTAGAATTAATGAGCGCTCTGGTGTGTATTTGTGTCCGTCTGTGTATTTGTGTGCATGTCTCTTGTGCCTTTGGAAGCCATTTGTCTGGGGGGTTGGGGTCTCGTCTGGTGGAGGGGTCCCGGTTCCTCACGGTTGCCCCCCTCGCTTTTGTGTCAGTCGGCCTGTGTACTTAAGGTCCAGTGAACACACGGCGTATTGACACCATCTCCCATCTGACCCATTTGGTTGTCTTTAAAGAGATGTTTTAATATTCATTCAAAGGATTGGGTTGGAAAGGATTGGAAACTGGTTCCAATTTTCCAATTTCTCCAATTTTTGCAAATGTTTCCATGTATCATGACTTTTCGTTCCATTTACAGTTTCCAGATATGCGAATGGGGGACTGTACTTAAATGCTCTAAAAGTGACCACATGCACTTATCACGCCAGGGTTTCTCTCGGTGAATACCGCTTATGTGGGCATGTAATGCATAAGCGACTTCCACAGAGCTTTGTCGAAGAATGCGCATGCTTCTGGAACAGTTTGGATAAGTAGGGATGGGATGATATGGTTGATATGGTTATCTCACGATTCGGTGCGATATATGAAATGAGGTTCATGATTCGGTATCATCTCGATTCTATATGATAACACTTAAATGACTAGAAAAAATAGTGAGCTACATTCAGTGAACAGGACCTGTCCTGAAAAAGTATGTGAAAGTCAATATTAATATTTTAATTATTTTGTTTGTAATCATTATTATAATCAAAATGTAACTTCGTAAAAGTACAAAAAGTCTACATTATATTAATTGATGTTATATCATGAAATTGTATATATAATAATGATATAAGCTATAACTGATTGAAATAATATGTACAATTTAAGTAATAACATTTGAGTTTACATTCATTTGTATAAGAAACACTAAAAAGGTTACTGTCACTTTAAGAGTTCAACGAGCGGCTCACAGTGTTCCGGTTCAGCGAACATCAACGAGAAACTCTCGGTTTCTTTAGTGCATTCATGCTGTGAGAGATTAAATGCATATTTATTTTCATAGAAAGTATATTAAGACGCATTATTCAATGAAAGTGGAGTCGCCTCATCTTTGATGGACACACATTACACGGAGGTAATACTTTAATCTCAAGCACTTATTTCAGGTATTTCTGAAAGCTAAATTCAAACACTTTAAGGACCTTGTGTGAACCCCCAGTGCAGAATGTTTTTGGTTCGTGATTTATTAAAATTCAATATAGCATCTCGTCCCTACTTTGGCAGGGTGTGGCCGGGTCATGGTTCCGCACAGCTGGCCCCATATCAGGCTAATTAGCCCTCGAGAGAGAGAGAGAGAGAGAGAGAGAGAGATTTACAGACAGCTGTCCAACACATTTGTGTGTTTGTCTTTTTGTTTTACGTTCCTAAAATATTATTTATATTCTCATGCCGGAAGGAGGAGGGATGTGCCATAGTGGAGTTCCCGCCGGCGCTACATCCACCTGAAAGGAGCAGCCGCGGCCATCCGCCGGAGGACGGAGGAGCCCAGCCGCCTGGAAGCGGAGGAACGGCCACCGACCGTGAGGGGACGAGGGGCTCCCAACCAACCGCCTGGGGCAGTTACCGCTGCCAGGTGCAGGGGAGACCCTTATCGTCCACCAAAAACGCGGTTGGGAACTCCACTACGGCGCATCCATCCTCCTTCCCGGATTTCTAATTAGAATTAATAAATATGAACTGAACAAAAAGACAAACACACACACAGGTGTAGGACAGCTGTCCGTAAATCTCTCTTCAGTCGCACCGCCGTCTTCGTTCAGCCTTTATACCTCTCGATGGCTAATTAGGCCCCGCCCTCCACCCTTCCTCACCTACGTAATCATACATCATATCAACAAGTCAGCACAGCGGAAAGAATTCAACATTTCTGGGAATAAAGTGGGAAAAGGATATACACCATAAACTTTACCCATTTATACACACCAATTTAAAATATCGACTACTATTCCTGACATTCCTATATATGCGCTTGTACACTGGGGGGAATCCCAGAGTTTTGCGCAAGAGGAAAACCCCACTATTGCAGCTTAATTCTGCAGGTCGTGATGGAAAGTTAAGGAAACAAACAAAGCAACAACTCTGGAATATCTGGAAATAAAATGCGAAATTGGGAATTCGGTAGCTGTGAAGAAAGCTGCTTCCTGACTGAGCCGCATGCACAGGAGTAAACACATGGAGTGGTGGTGGTGTAGTGGTCTAAGCACATAACTGGTAATCTGGTAATCAGAAGGACGCTGGTTCGAGCCCCACAGTCACCACCATTGTGTCCTTGAGCAAGGCACTTAACTCCAGGTTGCTCCGGGAGATTGTCCCTGTAATAAGGGCTCTGTAAGTCCCTTTGGATAAAAGCGTCTGCCAAATGCATAAATGTAAATGAGTAAAGAGAACACATTTAACACTGTTTCTGTAAATGCATACGAGTCTTAAGCAGCTTTCACGCATAAACGTTTTTCTGGTATACATGAAGACGATCTCCTTATTGTGATTTTGAGATGGAGATGTGGCAGATGTTTCCTCCACGCTCCAGATGGAGGAATGTGGTTGATAATCGTGACTCCCAGGCTCCTCTCCTGACCTCTGCGTCTGCATGTTGACATGCAGCTGTTGCAGACATCAGCGGCTGTCATCTGCATACATGCTTCACGCCCTCTCTTCGCTTATGCGCTCGCAGCTATGAAAGCGAGTGCAAAACTATCTCGCAGAGGAAGAGCATGTTTAATGCATACTAATATGTAGGATGGGAATTCAGTTTCCACTTAATGCTTCTGGTTACTTAATTCACCTCGACTAAAGTGTTCTTCTGTTTATCTGTTCAATAAATCCGCTGGTCTCATATGCCTCACTGATACTATGTCTTTATTTTTCTCCTAGTGTTTAATGATATGGCTCTTGTGTTTAATACAGTCATCCATGAGATTCAAGGTTGAATCTGGAAACCTCGTCTTAAGTTAACAGAATAATTAACTTTCAATGGAGTTTTGCGCTCATTGTTGGAGTGATACTGTGTGAGAGGATGTGAGACGGTCAGAGACGTGGGATCGTGGGGTGATGGAGGTCACACTTTTGTCATGGAAAACCCAGTCGTGACCACCTGCTGTGAGGAGGCCCGTCAGCGACGGCTCATGGGTTCGTGGGAAACTCTTTCTTAGTCTCTGGTACAATCTGTCATTTGTAGCGTAACAGAATGCCTTTTTAATGTTGTTGACATTGTTAGTCCCAGAGTTTGGCTCTTGAGATGTGATGAAGGGGTCAAGGGGCTGAGAAGTAGCCTAATTTGAGTAAAAGCATAGTGTGTGTTTTGTGTCATAATAAGTTGGACTTGACTAGCCCGCTTGCATAAAGTCATCATAATTCACCGTTTACTTCATATAAAGGAATATTCCGGGTTCAGTACAAGTTGAGCTCAATCGACAACATTTGTGGCATAACGTTGATTCCCACATAAATCAATGGATTCCATTGTAAGTGTCTCACTGTAACACTTTAAGAAAAGGCGGGACGAGTTTAAATCATTTTGGGTTTTTTTTGGATTTGCTTCTACCACAAATGCTGTCGATTGAGCTTTACATGGATTGAACCCGGAATATTCTTCAGTACATATTCATGGCGTTTCTATGCATTGTGGAGTGTTTTTTAGGATGTTACTGTATGGTTGCTGGGATGGTTTCTTGGTGGTTGCTTCCTGGCCGAAGAGTCAACTCAAGTCTCTATAGCATAGTCAGTTTTCCGTTCAAGTTACGAATTTTACCTGTGCAAAAAATTGGATGTCTGACTAAGGCAGCACATTCCCATGTGTTTAAGTGAACTGAAATGGGTGCTGAATAGGGCTGCAACTAATGATTATTAGAACAATTATTCGGGCGACTATTGCAATGATTAATCGTTAGCTCTTAACTCTCTTAATTCAGCTTGTGCCTGGACTTAAAAGGTTGTATTAAACGTGCTTACTAACAATAAAGAGGACTAAATCATCTTTTAAAAATATTTCTAAATGACATTCACTGAATTAAAGGGGAAAAACTACTTTGATTTTTATTGTTTAATGAATTAAAAAATCCTCTTGTTACAAAGTGTTTTTGTCTTGTTTTCTATTTAAAATTGTCTAAAAATCCTTAAAACAAGATACATTTAATTGAGAAGCAGCTTATAAGATATTTAGACTTGCTTTAAGAGGATGTATTTTAAATATATAAGAGAAAATATACTCGTATTCAACATAAATGCTCTAAAAGCACGTCTAAATATCTTATATGTTGCTTCTCAGGTCAATGCATCTTGTTTTAAGGATTTTCGATATTTTAAAATTAATTAAATATTATATTCAACATTCTCCGATACAATTTTTTTCTTCTGCAGTATAGCTTCTAAAGTAAATGTACATAATGAGTTTTAGATATTTATATTAGAAAACAAACCAAAAAAGACACAAAAACAATATATTTTGGCATTGTATAATGGGCGGAGACTCTCTCCCGTGATTTCTAGCCATCTTTAACTCACTGTTCTTTATAGAGCTGCGTATCGCCTATTCTCCTCCCCATAAGATACACACGTGACACTCATATTACACGAGCAATCATGTTATAATCTAGCTGCAGCGAGCGTGCGCCAATGATGAGCGTCTCCGCGCGGGACAGTGTATCAGTCGGGAGAAGTTTGAAACTCTCTCGCGACTCACAAATGCCAGTTTCGGAGTTTGTGTTTATTTATACAGCCCACTTCCTTCCTTCACTCTTATTTGAACTTTAATAATCGATGCATTAAATACAGTATGTGATGTGATCACAAAACATTTTTAGATTTTTGTCCATTACGCTGATTACGTTGTAATAGTATTGTAGTTGCAGTGAATTATTGAGGTTTAACGCCATTTTTGTGCCACGTTGCTCATAACAGCTGCCAGTAGATGGCGCTATTTTGCTGCTGTTGTTTTTTTAACAACCGTTTCTGCGTGATGTCGGTCTCACTGAAGCTCATTTGGTGTCTTTGGAGGGCGGGGTTTTGGAAAGAGGGGGCGTGGCTATTTCAAAGGCTCAGTCTTGTAGAAGTAGAGTGGCTGAAATCGGCAATAGCACCTTTAATGCAAATTAAGTAAAGCTAAATATTTTATAAATATGTACGTTACGAGTAGAAGCTTTACGGCTGTTGAGCCAATGAATCCCACATTTTTTACCCAATATCCCAAATTTCCCATTATTATGTGGGAATTGAAGCGCAGCTAATGATGGTGTGCTCTCAAGACATGGCTCAAGTCCCTCCTTTAATGTCAGACTATGGGATGTTTCGGCCATTTTATTGCTCACCAGGTGTAAGTCTGATAGCTTTGAAAAGTTCCTCAACAAGCCGCATCATTTAATGCATCATTCATGTCCATCTTGGAGCACAGAAATGATCTTCTACAATGAGCATATTCATAGTCTGAACAGGGTATGGTTCTTAGCTGGTGAACATCAGTGTGTTTGACTGGTTGGGGTGTAATTATTCGGCAGTGTAATGCTTCATTGGCTGATCGTTGCTGGAGGATATATGCGGCTGCATGTACGAGATCCTATATGCCAACAAAATGCATCATCCACAGTCATGACCTACTTAAAACTCCTCTCACACACACACAGACTCCAAATCCCTCAGTCTGGGTTGAAATGAGGTCTCCTTAAAACCCACAACATGTTTCACTTTTGATGGGAAAGAAGCCATTTCTCAGTCTGCTGTCGGCCTTACCTCGCAATCCCTGGTGGCTTCAAACAGGTTCTCTGAATGCGTCTTTTGATGAAAATATCCTTTACATTTAGCCAATTTTTTGTCTCTTCACACTCGTACATTTTACTCTCACTTAAATGGCATGTAATGTTAGTCAGCCAAGACCAGTTTTAGAGATGATATTGTTGTTTATGTTGTGGATATAGCTGATTAATCTCATTATGGATGCGTTTGAGGATGCTAATTAACACGTTAGTAAGGCTGGTCAGTTAACCGTTGTTTTTTTTCTCTTCATCAGTACTTTTTATTTTAATTAAAGCCATTTAATTACTGTCATGATGCATTTTTTCATCTCATCTTTATTTGTCAATGACGGATTTGCAGGAAAAACTCAAATCTATTTCATTGACGAGGTTTGAATGCTTTTCCTGTTGTTTTTTTTTTTATAGCGATGGCTGTATTATTATTATTACTATTGTTCCTTGTGGTTATGTGTTTGAGTTGTGGTTTGGATTTCGTGCCAACGTCTATAAATAGATTTGTGTTGGAATGACTGAATGAGGAAAGAAAAACCCTTTTTGGTGTCCAGATGGACGGCTGCCAAATGACAGCACTCGAGTGTTTTTGGAGGTGACTGACTGAAGAATACGAGTGTTTTTATCTTTTGTGAAAGGGAAGATTGTTTATGTGTTTTTAGAAGCTCTCCAGACCCGGTGAAGAGGGTTATAGTACTCTGGTATAGTCATCTTGCCATTCAGACTGGTTCAGAATTAAAGACTCATTTTATTAAATCAAGTTTTACAACAGAAACGGAAATCCTGGAGATTTTAAAGTTGTCTTTTCCAGCTCTGGAAAAGCCATTGAAATTAATTATATCTCAAAAGTCATGGAAATTTCAGTTACACCGGTGATACCGATCTTTCTGTAGTGATTATACATGTTTTCTGTTTTTTCACTGCTCTGCAATATAAGACATTTGCTGCTTGTTCAATTTATTTGAATAGAATGAATTAAAACCAAAATTTTAGAACATTTTGTCACACATTGATTTCATTGTTTTCCATCCATTTATCCTGTTGATACGCAATCACCCGCACATGCGGTGGTGACCTCACTCTGCTTATATTAATATATAATTTACTATCTATAAATGTAATTAATGTTAACATGATACATGGTTTCAAAGGTCAAAGGGTTCAACATTGATATCCGATCTCTGTTTCACGATAGTAATCCTCCAGAAACAGTAATTGAGTTATTTGTGCAGGAGTACAAATGAAAACATGCAATATCAAAACAGGACTTTTATTATGAAAACATGCGATATCAAAACGGGACTTTTATTATGAAAACATGCGATATCAAAACGGGACTTTTATTATGAAAACATGCGATATCAAAACGGGACTTTTATTATGAAAACATGCGATATCAAAACGGGACTTTTATTATGAAAACATGCGATATCAAAACGGGACTTTTATTATGGTGCTCAATAAGGGGCGTTCAGTAAGTACGAAATGTAAAATGCTTCCATTTTAAGTAGTAAAATGGAAGTTGAATTAATTCATTTGAGTTGGGACTGATGAAACTGGGCAGGGGGTTTCAATTTCCCAGCATGTTTTACATGCAAATCAATAGCGAGAGAAATGTATATTTAAATGTTTGTTTGCCAGATGAATAAGTGTTGTAGTGAAACTGTAACAAGTTCACAGGAATGAGGAAGCGGGACACGGCGATTTTCAAACTTTGTCTTCTAATCAGAAGACACATTCGCTTAACAGCGAAAAAGAAAACCAATGCAAATAACAATAAATCCAAAATGGGGCATTAAATCAGGGCAGCGTTCAGCTTGTCAGCTGGGCTCTCTCTCTCTCTTACACTGAGGACTCGCCCTTTTATTTCCCCCGTACACACACACATACACTGAGCGGCTGCGTGTGGTTCTCTCCCTCTGGCGTCCCCGTCTCTTCCCATATCTCCCTCCCGCTGATTAGGCTCCGCGCTGGGCGTGCATCCTCACGGCCCGGCCACACCCTCCTCCTCGTCACCGAGACCGAATCCAAGACCCTATTTTCATGGTCTAGGTCTTGTTATGGACTCGTGAGCATTTGGACTCGGTCTTTGACCATTGCACCACGTATCTCTGTGTTTTCGGCATCTCGTAAAGGAGCGGTCTCGAGACACCTGTGTTCTACTCTATTCGTTGCACTGCATTGGGATGAACAACCGCTAAGTCTTTTAGAAATGCTTAAGCCATTAGTTGCGTGAATGCTACATATACTGAAGAAATGGTAAACGTGCTTCTCTCAGTGTCATCAGAATTGACCGGTTTGGAGTTGTTTCTATTTTTATGCCATGTTGTTCATATCAGTGGTCAGTTGAGGGCGCTATTTTGATGCTGTTGTTTTTGACAACCATTTCTGCTCTTGTCGGTCTGAATAAAGCTCATTTGGCATCTTTGCTGTGTGGTGTTTTGGGAAAAAGGGGGCGTGGCTAATTCAACAGCTGAGCTTGGGTAAATTCTAGAATGGCTAAAATCGCTCACAGCACCTTTTAAGCAAATAATATATGAGATATATATGAGACTAGAGTCAATATTTGTTTATACATTTTATACATTCATAAATAGTCTGGACTCAACCTACTTTGGTCTCAGCCTGGACTTAGACTTGGATAAGCTGGTCTCGGCTACAACACTGAGATGAATATAAAGGTCGAAAACATGTTAGTGTTTAATATTTTGTTATGTTGAGATTTAGAAGAATGTATTTTAAGGCCTAACCTCAAACTCGGTGCCTCTTTGCTTGACATCATGGGATCATCAAACGATAATTGTGGACCTCCACAAGTCTGGTTCATCCTTGGGATCAAAAAAGCCTAAAAGTACCACGTTCATCTGTACAAGCAATAGTACGCAAGTATAAACAACATGTGACCAAACAGACATCATACCGCTCAGGAAGGAGACGCATTCGTCTCCTAAAGATGAACATAGTGTGGAGTTAAAAGTGCAAATCAATCCCAGAACAACAGCAAAGGACCTTGTGAAGATGCTGGAGGAAATGGGTGGATGAGTATCTAGATCCACAGCAAAACCAGTCCTATATGGACATCACCTGAAAGGCTGCTCAGCAAGGAAGAAGCCGCTGCTCCAAAACCACCATAAAAAAGCCAGACTACAGTTTGCAAGTGCACATGAGTAAAACTTCTGTTTAATTTGTGTCGAAAGACGAGATCCACACAATTAATTTGTCAATGAAGGTCTCTTTTAATACCCTTTCTGTTCTTTATTGTCAGTTGTTAATAATAATAAAAAATAAACATTTTATTCGAATCAGGCATAGCACAGATGAGATAAAGCCATTCGATACTCTTTCATTAACATGCACTTATTTAAAGACACTGTTTACAGAAATGCAGGATTCCCTTAAAGAGACAGTACCCGGTTTTAATGTAAATACCTGTAAATTGTACAATTTAAGCAATATAAATATAAGAATATATAATAAATGCAATATAGTTTATTTATTGATTAAATACATTGATTTGTTTCATTTGTAAGCAAAAGGGACATTATAACAAAAATATAGTTTGTCAAGGAATCTAAATGGAGCAGTGACAGGATGATAGGCCAAAATAAGCATTTTTAAACATTTCTTTATAACTTTATTACAAAGTGGAGCTAACCCAAAATGTATAGGTACGTTCAAGGCAGAGACATTTCTCATATCTCCTGACCACTAGGTGGCGCTCTGCCGAGACTCATTAGGCATCCTCAAGTCACAATGGCCATGTCATATACCAAGTTTCGTATCAATACGCCAAAGTGTTACAAAGATGCATCCTAGTGTCCATTTTGCCATTCTCACCATCAAATTCATTGGAGCGCTATATCTTTTGATATCTTTTTGTTCCTAGTGTCTTTAGATTTATACACGTCACATTTCTTGCAAATCGGACATACGGTTTAGGAGACCGAAAAATGTGTTTCTCAAAATAGCAGAAGATCTAGTTGGGTGTGCATGAGCCAAGGAATTACAGTTCAAAAGTTATATACATAAGTGAACATTTGAACAGTTGGTGGCGCTAGAGGTTTGTAGTTAGAGACCCCAAATTTGGGTCGGTTCTAGTTGAGAGAGTCCTCTATTAGTGTGCCAAATTTCATAACTTTCCTATGTACGGTCCTATGGACTGCCATAGACTTCAACGGTGGAACAATTATAATAAGAACATTAACGAATACAAGAGGTGCCTACACACTTTCAGTGCTTCACCCCTAATAGAATACAGCAAGTTGACGTGGACGTCTGATTTACTTTAGTTCATTAGGCGGTGCATGCAAATGGACCAGATGGAAAAAAAGGTTTAGTGATTAATTTGCATTTGCAGATTCACATGCATTAATGAAAATATGGAGAGTAGAATATCTGGTTAGTTTTTGCACAGTGCATACAGGCGTTTTGTTGCGAGTTTACTCTTGTGGTGTAATTATAATCTTTGCTTGCTGTGTACTTATTCACTTTCCCTTCTTAATCTTATTGCCGTGTTGAATAGCATGCTGTCAGATTGCTTCTTCTACGGTGTCAAAAGGTTTCAGGGTTATTTATCCAGCCGATGCAGTGAAAGGAACTCTGGAGAGAATGGTAAAAGGTCTTTGGGAAAGTGTTAATAGAGTCATTCAGGGACAATACAGAGCAGTCTGTCTCTCTGTAATCCGTCTGAAACGGCACAAAGACAGATGCTGCTAATTAACTTCTCACGTCATTGTTATTAATGGGCTGCTGTGATGAATGAATATATTGTTTAAGGGTAAAGCATCGTGATGAGAAGTGTGTCGAGAGCATCAGAGGTGATTAAACATCTCATTTGGAGTTTTTAATCTTCTGTTGTTTGTGTATCTGGACGTTCTGACTCACTTTAAAGACTTGTATTTATAGATATACAGTAGCTTACACTTTTTATTTGGCCAATATGTTTTCTAAAGGCTTCCTTGTTGCACAACTTGCGAGGATGCTTTTAATTGCATTTCTGATAGTATTTCAGTTAGGAGCAAAAATTTGTGAAGTTTGGTAAGTTTGATTCTTTTCTTGAGTCAGTTTAGACGGTTCATTTAAATGAATCGATTTAAAATTCTGATTCAATGATTCTTTGAAATATTGACCTACATGTATTTTCACACAGTAAAAGTTTTGACTGATGTTGTCAGTTTATTTCTAAATATTATTATTATGGTTACACTTTGCAATTACACTGTAATCCTTAAGCTTAACGAACAGCGTAGTGATTCGCCTCAATCCGGGTGCCTCCGAGACCGTTAACCCGCGCATCTTATCACGTGACTTGTTGAGCGCGTTACCGTGGAGACGTAGCATGTGTGGCGTCTTCGCGCCATCCACCACGGCATCCACGCACAACACACCACGCGCCCCACCGAGAGCGAGAACCGCATTATAGCGACCATGAGGAGGTTACCCCATGTGACTCTACCCTCCCTAGCAACCGGGCCAATTTGGTTGCTTAGGAGACCTGACTGGAGTCACTCAGCACGCCCTGGGATTCAAACTTTTTAAACCACACATAGATGCTGATTTCTGGATCAGACATATAAGTGTATGTTATTGTCTTATGTAGTTAGTGTACAGTACTGATGACTCATTCTCTTCGTATACAGTTCGAATCCACAAAGACAGCGAGCACCTCACTGTTTCGTAAATGGGAGAAAAGAATCAGTGAAATCTCTAGAAATTATTGGCCGATGGGTCTCTATTACCCACAATTCTCTCTGGAGCTCAAGTCAACACATCCCTAGAAAAAGCAATATTAGGAGGTGCTGTCATGGGCTAAACGTTGTCTGTTCAGGCAGCTGCCACTCAATGGCTCTGTTTAAAACCTTGCTGTCGTCTTGGGGGACGTTCACTCAAAATCAGCAAGATGGAGCGCATCAGAGTGGAACAAAGCTAAATGTAACATTTGTAAAGTTTTAAACATGGAGTGAGATGTTAGGGGAAAAAATAGCGAGGCTTTCATTGTTTCACAAATTCCATGTTTTCCATTTTATACAATTTTTTCTGAATTCTGTGTTTTAAAGTTGAATTAAATGTAACATCAGAAGGCTGTCTAATCAAACAAGTTCTTAACCTTTCATCAAATGAAAACGGAACGATTACTTTTCAACATACCATATTGCATTGTTCTTTATCAAAGGAAGTGCTTCGGTACTGAACCTCCGATCATCTCCGATCTTCCACTACATTCCACAGTGGGTGCGAGACACTGTGGCTTGAAGGCGTCTCCAGGTCTCCGGCTAACCATTAGACGACCGGGTGGAGGATCGGTGATGATCTGGGGGTGCTTCATCAAGGCTGGAATCGGACAGATTCGTCTTTGGGAAGGATGCATGAATCAAGACATGTACAAGGTTATCCTGGAAGAACACGTTTCCTTCCGCACTGACAATTTTCCCAACTCTGAGGATTGGTTTCTCCAGCAGGACAATGCTCCATGCACAGACAGGCCAATCAAGGTGTGGATGGAGGACCACCGGATCAAGACCCTGTCATGGCCAGCCCAATCTCCAGACCTGAACCCCATTGAAAACCTCTGGAAGATGGACGGCCACAAGCCATCATACAAAGCCAAGCTGCTTGAATTTTTGCACCTGGAGTGGCATAAAGTCACCCAACAGCAATGTGGAAGACTGGCAGAGGTCTCAGTTGACATTTTCTGCAATAAATGCTCTAAATGACTACATGTTAATTTGGCATTTGGGAGAAATGTTGTCAATACTTTATAGAATAAAACTAAAATGCTAATTGTTCTCAAGCACACACCTATAAAGAGTAAATCCAGAGAAACCGATCATTTTGCAGCGGTCTCTTAAATTTCTTCCAGAGCTTTATATTAGAAGCCTTTTGGTCTTTATCTCATTTATTTGAAAATATAAACATGAAATCAGAAAATCGCAAATGTTCAGTTTTTAAAAGGATAAATGTTGTACTTTTATCTCATGGAGATGATACAAACTGATGCAGCAAATAAATGAAATAAATGAGGTATTGATGCACGTGTTTCAATTAGCGCATTTGGAAATCAAACACGTATTTCACAAGAGTTTGCTTCGGTCTAGAAAATAATTTATGCTGCTCTGTAATTCTGATGAAGAGATTAAAGTGAATCTTTTAACATGAACTTATTCTTTAAAGTTACTCACATGTACATTCATTTAAAATGAGGTTTATTTGAACAGAAGAAGCTGCGATGAGACTTCATGCTGAGGGAGCTGGTTAGTCTCAGTGTTAACCCATTATTAAGGACAGTAGGTTGGAGGAACACTTTTTGGCAAGACTCAGAACAATCTGTCAATTTGCATTTTAATTTTTCATCAAGGTTAATTATGAAGTTTATCACAATGTACTTGTGGTCTATTTATGGCTCATTTTGGCACACAGATGTTTCATCAATAATTCACTTTGGGAGATTTGCTTTATCTACAGAAGCTTGAAAACAGCTGTATTTGTTCAGCGTGTGGAAGAAGGACTCTGTTGTTTTGTGGTTTTCCGCATCTGGGTTTAATTACGCTCGAGGTCTCGTCAGGAATGTGGAGGTGGTTTTCGTGGTTTGTGTTCGAGTGTGTTTGGTGGTTTGTGACAGCCGCTCTAGACCACATTAAATTAGATCCAGACTAACTCTTTTCATACGAGTGATTTTCGCCACACGATTTGTTTAATGTGTGGTGCGGCTGTGGCTCAGGTGGTAGAGCGGGTCGGCCACTAATCGCAGGGTTGGCGGTTTGATTCCCGGTCCACATGACTCCCGAGTTTCTCCCAATGGCAGGCTAGCACTATTGGCGCCATTGCCGTCATTGGTCTGTGAATGTGTCACAGTGTCGTTAAACACGTGGCTGCAAGTGTGTTTTTAGTTTAAATACTTACTGTAAATCTCTTTTAAACGAATCGAGTTTGACTATAAAATCTTCCATTGCTGTTATACTGTTTGTTGTGGCATTTAATAGTATAGTGCACCCAAAAACATACATCCTTTAAAATGTCTTTTATTCACGACGCTTGAAGAGATAATCGGTCTGTTTAAGTCGTATTGACAAACTCGTCACTTTGCCCTCTTAGGCCTTGTCCACACTTATACGTTTTCATTTTGAAAACGCATCTTTTTATCTCTGTTTTGATCTTCCATCCACACCTAGACGGCGTTTTTCTCCACGAAAATTTAGCTTTTGTTGATACATTTGAAAAGCCGGTTTGTCGTTGTTGTGTGGACTTTGAAAACGGATATATCTGAAAATTATGATGTATTTGTTGTCATGTGACGCAGTCATGTGATCTGTCCAACCAACCAATCATGATGTGTTATAGCGGCACTGTTGTACTTGATACTCACTTTGATAGCGTTAAAAAAAAAAATGTTACTTTGTACAACCATTTATTTGCGCTTGAGTGTGCTTTGCGTGTGTGCATGTGTGCGTTTGCGAGTCTGTGTGCATTTTTGCGTCTGTGTTCGGGTGTGTCTGTTTGACCGTGCAATTAATCGTGTTTGTGTGTGGTTGCGCTTGTGTGTGGTTGGCCATGTGCATTTGGATGTTTGCAATTTAGCTCATGTGCGGTTGTTTGTGTGCGTTTGCATGTTTGCAATTTAGCGGGCATGCGGTTGCGTATGTGCGTTTGCATGTTTGCGATTTGGCGCGCGTGTTTGCGATTTGGCGCGCGCGTGTTTGCGATTTGGCGCGCGTGTTTGCAATTTGGCTCGCGTGTTTGCGATTTAGCACGCATGTTTGCATGCATGTATGGTTGCACATTTGTGTGTGAGTACACGTGTATTTGTGTGCTCGCGCTGTTTTTGCACGTGTGTGTGTGTGTGTGTGTGTGTGTGGTTAAGCTAATGCTGTTAATTATACAGGGGACCTTTTAACTAGGTACAATATAAAAATATAAATTTTTACTAATTATATTTTATTTGTTTTTATTTTGGTCACATTTTAGCTTTTAAAAATTAACATATCTATGTTTACAATCAATAAATGTAATAATAAATTGCATATATAATTTTTTGGGACATGTTTGTTTAATTACATAATTTGTAATATTTACAATTATTTACATTTGTTGATCACGTGCTAAAAAGCGCTACTGTCTCTTTAAGGATATTCTGCATTTCTGTAAACAACATCTTTAAATGAACGCCTGTTAATGAGAGCGACCAGAGTGGCTTTATCTCTCCATACAGTGTGTACAGTGTTGACAATAAGTGTCTGATGAATCCGCATTACATAGAGAACAATATTTTTTTAAATGTTTGCTTAACCAATGACGTGTGTTTGGGGCGGGACTATTTGCTTGTTTGACCAATTGCAAACGAGTGGAGTGGTTGCACTTGTTAGAAATGTTATAGTACAGTTTGTGAAGAGAGCTTTAAGAAAGTTAATGGGGTCAATTTTGATTTGATGTCGTCTTTAAAATGATTAAACTAGAACTGTAGTTTTTGGTCCTTGAGGACGTTGAGGATGGAGAAGAGAGAATGTGAGCCAGATTGTGTTCATAAAATGAGACTGAAAAAGCAGTTACACTAAAATTATATTACAGACTTTATGTGGAGGCTGTAACGTATGTCTCAAAGGGCTGCTTCCTGAACTCATGCTGTAGTATGTACATACTTTTGTGTTGCTCACATCTACTTTCACCATTAGCCACAATGTCCCCTAGCAGCCTGTAAATTAATCCGCTGCATACTGATTAGAGTCTGATGTAGTTTGGCCACTCTTATGGGACGTTGGCATCGCCCGGCCTCATGTACAGCACAGCGCCATCCTGTTAGTGTGTATCGGATATGTTGAGTGTGTGTGTGAGTGAGTGTGTGACTGACTGAAAAGGGCTTTGTCTACAGGGATGATGAAAGGCGCTACTCTCACATTCGCCGTTGCCTAGCAAACGCAATGCACAGATTGGCGAGAACATCTGTCATGGCTGCTGCTGCCAAATTTGTGTAGTAGGATAGTAAACATGGGCACCACACACTCCGGATGCAGCCAGTCAGAATGGAGGGGGCTCCCGCCGCGCTGTTATTTTTTGCTCGGCTCAGATCAGATTGACCCCTCCCCCGACAACAACCGAGACAGAAAAACTGTTCCTGTGTCAGCGTGAAGTCCTCCCTTGACCCTGACTCTGCCCACACTGGACTCTCTCACAAGGACGTGACGACCTTGTTAGCTGTTATCGGTTTGGCTACAAAAATTTGAAGCCCAGTAATGATCGACTTCGTTTATATCTTCCAGATCCTGCTTGAGGTGAAAATATCAGATTGACAAATAACCCAAGATATTTAAACGTATTTTGTTTTTAGTCTGGTCTGCAGAGTGTTGGACCTCAATGCTTTTGAAATGGTGTGTTTTGTAATATATGCGGTACTGGTTGAATCTCACAACAACCTGTCAAGAATGAAATATGAAATTATGTTTTGGAAAAAGAAAATTAAGCCTATTATTAGAACATAGCGATTGTATTTTTTCATAACCGTAATATGATTATTTTATATAATAAAAATTAAAAAAAATATGTATTTCTATTTTAGCATTTATTTACTTTTTGTACACTATGTAATATGCAATCATTAAAAAATAAATAAAAAAAAATAATAAAAAAAACATAGAATTTATTTTAGGCTTTTTAATCTAAATAAATCTAAGAAATAATAAGAGATTAATCTATTTTTATTATAATCGATAGTTGCAGCCCTAATTTATGCACTTGCATATTCTTACTGCCTCTTAATGTATGATGATTTATTAAAGTCATTGTATTACATGGTTGAGAATCTAATGAGAATCACCATTGTGGATTATAAGAAATAATAATAATAATAAATATAGCTGCAAGCAGAAATGATGGGGCCAAGCTCACCAACGGCATTAATTAAAATGAAATTAATGAAATTGATAAATTGTCTCACATTATACATACATTTCTGCATATACATGGTGAAATTATTTATTTTTCACATATCCCAGCTAAGCTAAGCTGGGGTCAGAGTGCAGGGTCAGCCATGATACGGCGCCCCTGGAGCAGATAGGGTCAAGGGCCTTGCTCAAGGGCCCAACAGTGGCATCTTGGTGGTGTTGGGGCTTGAACCCCCGACCTTCTGGTCAGTAACCCAGAGCCTCAACCACTGAGCCACCACTGCCCTTCGGCATGTACCGAAGTGTCACTGGACATCAGTGATTATGATTTTAAGAAAAACAGTATAAAAATCAATGCTAAAATTAAAATACAATTAATTATAACTTTTGACCAATAGGTGGCACAGACACCAAATTTACATGGTGAGGTCAGGGTATGGTCATTATGACACACACAATGATTCATGACAATACAGCAAAGCGTTGCAGAGATACGGCCTCAGGTGATTTTTGGCGACTTGGCATCAAAATCGTTGGTGCGCTGTTCGAGGACCGTTTTGTCTATCGAAAAGCTTTTGATAACTTTTTGTCCTGAACTTTTTTTGCAAGGTGTTTATAAATATTTTGTACATTTTTATTATATGCAAAATGTGTTATTTTCATTGTGTATTTTTATTAATTTTTTTTTTACTATAAATAATCAAGAGTTTCTTGAGGAATGTTTATAATATATCTGGTCAACAACATGTTAGTATTATGTGTAATCGTGTTTATTTTATTTTGAACTTTGACTGTCACATTATATAAGAGGAAGTATTTTTTTTACTGACTGTATTTTCCAAAATAATAGGCATTGCAATATGGTTATTTATAATGTTAAGCGATTTGTTTTGGTTTTCCAGAAAGTATTACTATATTGCAATGTATGTCGTTATCCTAATTACTCATATCGTGATAAAAGATTTTGGTCATATCACCCACCCTTAACAGGAAGACAGGATTTTTAAGCATTTTTAAACATTTCATTATAACTTTTCACCAAGGCGGCACCTTAGAGTTCAAAAGTTTATGAACATAAACATAAGTACAACTTTGAACAGTTGGTGGCGCTAAAGCGTTGGAGTTAGAGACCCCAAATTTGGGTCAGTTACAGTTCAGAGTGTCCTCTATCAGTGTACCAAATTTAATGTACGGTTCTATTGGGTGACATAGACTAAAAATGGTGGAATAATAATAATAATATTATAAACAATTCAGTAATGAGAATTGAGAGGAAAATATTCTTAATTTTCATAAAAATGTCACAAATTCAATGCAAGAAGTATTAATAGTCCTAAAGATTTGCTTAATTTTTTAATGCTGTATATATATATATATATATATATATAAACACGTTTATATACACGTTTATGTAGCACTTAATGATTTTTGATTATTTTATTGTTGTTTTTTTCATACATTTGCTTTGTTTACTTCCGCAAAAAGCCAACTTGCATAAAAATATACTTACAAGTCAATGCAATTAACAAAGTATACAACAGAAATATATATATATACTGTATATGATATTTTGGGAGAAATATGCCCACAAAACTTTTTGATGCAATTCACTGCCATATAAAAAAATAACAATATTCTGTGATCTTTATGACATGCTTTCAGTATCAGCTGATACAGGTGGGTTCAAAGGTCATGCACCTCAAACACACTGTGCTCTCATGCACTCTTGAGCTTTACTTTCTGATAAAACTCCCCTCACTAGCGTGCATGATGCAATGATGCAATCATACATGTACTCCTGTCAGCAACGGCGCTCAGTTATCGGCAGTGTTACTGTCGGTCACTCTCTGTCAACTGAGATAGCGGCTTGCTAATGTGTAATCTGACGTTACTGTCTGCTTCTTGTTTCCATACAGACCCCAGCCATGGAGAGGTGGAGACACAGGAATGCTTGTACTTCAACATCAACTGGGAGATCGAAAAGACGAACCGCAGCGGCGTGGAGCGATGTGAAGGCGAGAAGGACAAACGCTCACACTGCTACGCCTCCTGGAGGAATAACTCGGGCAGTATCGAGCTCGTGAAGAAGGGATGCTGGTTAGATGACTTCAACTGTTATGACAGGTCAGTCAGATGACTCCTGAACGTTTCTGTCACGTCACCCTCTCTCTGATCTGTGCGTAAGTAACGTAAAGTCTGGTCAAAAGTTGTTGAGGGGAGGGGGTGGGCACGGGGTGGTAGGGTGTTTGTTGTTCATGCCCAAAAGTTGTTGAGGGGAGGGGGTGGGCGTAGGGTGGTAGGGTGTTCGCTGTTCATGCCCAAAAGTTGTTGAGGGGAGGGGGTGGGCGGGGGGTGGTAGGGTGTTCGCTGTTCATGCCCAAAAGTTGTTGAGGGGAGGGGGTGGGCACGGGGTGGTAGGGTGTTCGTTGTTCATGCCCAAAAGTTGTTGAGGGGAGGGGGTGGGCGTAGGGTGGTAGGGTGTTCGCTGTTCATGCCCAAAAGTTGTTGAGGGAGGGGGTGGGCGTAGGGTGGTAGGGTGTTCAGCTGTTCATGCCCAAAAGTTGTTGAGGGGAGGGGGTGGGCGTAGGGTGGTAGGGTGTTCGCTGTTCATGCCCAAAAGTTGTTGAGGGGAGGGGGTGGGCGTAGGGTGGTAGGGTGTTCGCTGTTCATGCCCAAAAGTTGTTGAGGGGAGGGGGTGGACAGGGGTGGTAGGGTGTTCGTTTTTTTATGCCCAAAAGGGTTTTCGAGCGGGGGATCACCAAAATAGATCACGCAACCTTAAAGCCCAGGGCCCCTGGGCTTTAAGGTTGCGTCAGGGTTCCCCTGGTAGTCAAGTCCCTGTCCCTAGTACACATTCTGCATTTTGTGCGTTTATAATTCTTTCAAATAATTTTACAAAATTCAGTGTAGACTTTGGCCTTACAAAAGTGAAACGAAGCTTTCATGCTTTAACACATGCGCAGTGATATTGTTTTTATATTACTATCAAAATATTTCATTTTCCAACATAAAACCCCAAACCACTGGTCCACAGTGCGAACATTTCATTTGGGCCGTCAAATGAAAATTTTGGATTTTGAATAATTTAAGAAAAAAACGAATGCACGTTCGAATGCTAAAACTGTGCATTTGAATTTTGGATATGTGCCAAGCATCTAAAAAACTGCGTTCCTGCACGAGATGATGAATAAACAAAAACAAAGTGAAACTAATACGTTCGTCTAGCGCATTTGCATAGAAAAACAAATGGATGGATGCAAAAGCGTTCTGTGTTGGTGGACTTACAGTTGGTGGAGGTCTTTGGCCGTGGCGTCTTGGTCACTTATAAGCGTTACTCAGACTACGAGTTGTTTAAATGCTTTGCCAGGAAAGGAGTTCAACTTGGAAATGAGTCATGAAATCCCCGCGTTGCGTTTCGTCTGATTGAACAGCCCCTGTCCTGGGCTCATAGTCTGAGCCACTTCACCACCGAGTTCAGCCGGATACCACTGCTATATGGAAGTATTGCTACTCTACATACAACTGTACTGAATAAAAAAACAATCGCCGGCAAAAATCCCCTGTATTAAATTAAATGAATGACCAAACGAAAAAAAAAACCATTAAATTAAAAAAAAAAAAGTTACTAAACGAAAAAAAAAAACATTAATTAAAAAATAAATTGCCAAACGAAAAAAAGCATTAAATAAAAAAATGAATTACCAAACAAAACAAATATATATTTTTAGACCTATATATGCTTTTTCTTTTCTCAAACTTAAATGAGCTTTACACCGTTCTGTAGACGAAAATAGTCGGCTGAATGACGTTCTCAGAATGTTCTGCAAGACTATAAACTATCAGAACTATTTGTCCTGTCACATTTACTGCTTCAGAAAATATAAATGACATTAAATTAATTTTAGGTGATGATCAAGTTCAGTCGGTGGTTAAAGTCGCTGGAGAAATCTGCGGGACATGATGCAGTTGTGATGCTTTAGATGTTTATAATATTGAATATGAGGAATGTGTCATGTATGTAACACTGATATCACACGCATCAATGTTTCTTTAATATCTGTCACACATCAGAAACACATCCATGATGATCCCAATACTTTTGTCGGCAGGTTGCAGCTTGAACAGGGTCATGATGATCCGCTTTCGGGTCGTAACCGATGGCAACCTGCGATATGCGCAACATCAGGACCGATATTACAGTCCTATCAGAAGAGCATCTGTTCCCTTATGATTGCAATTCTGTCTTCTGATTGCTTTTATTTGTTCATTAAAATGACAGTAAACTCACACTGACTAATTTCAGTGAATTGTCTCAATAATCTCCCCATTTTACCCAAACTTCAGAGGATGAACATCAGTGACATCTGGAGGAGAATTAGCGATAAACACACATTTCTGAAACGGCTTCAGGGCAGATTTCTGTTCTGAGCAAACACATAACTTATGAGATCCGTGTGAACCGTTTATCCGTGTAATAAGCAGTTTAATGTTCAGTCAGCTGGTCGCAGAATAAACCTCTTCAGGTTGCGTTCACATTGTGGTCCTGATCACCTTGTCAGGGTTTATTCTGCGATGATGACTGGCTGTATGTGCATTACCCCTTACATATGATATGACCTTGTGTGCCTTATTAAGGTCATGATCTCTGGCTTGTGCTCGGGCCGAACCGCCTGTGCGCTGCTGAATTAAACAACACAAAGAGAGTTCTAGTGAATAACTGAACACCATCAGCACAATCCTCACAGCGGCTCTGAGGTTTTGTGCCTCTACAGGCGCGCCGAAACACACTAAGTTGGCAAAAGTTGAATAGAAATGCATAAACGAGTCTCTGCTTGACCCTTACAATAAACAGGCTGTTTCTGATTCTTTTAAAGGAATATTCCGGGTTCACTACACGTTATGTTTAATCGAAAGCATTGGTGACATAATGTTGATTACCACAAAGTTAATTTCAACTCTTCCCTTTTGTTTAGTTAAAAAAAAAAGCACAAAATGTGTTCTAGTGAGACACTTACAATGGAAGTCAATGGGGCTTTTTTTGGAGGGTTTAAAGACGGTGAAGCTTATATTTTTTTATAAAAAACACTTTTAATGAACTCTTCTGTTAAAACGTTTGCATTATTTGCACTGTAAAGTCATTTTAGGGTTCACGACGTTACATTGTCATGGCAACGAAGCCGTGTTATGGGATATAACAGGGTTCCCGCGGGTCCTTAAAAGGCTTAAAATGTCTTGAATACAGTTTTTGAAATTTAAGGCCATAAAAACTATTTTTTTATCCCAATTTGGAATGCCCAATTCCCATTACTTAGTAGGTCCTCATGGTGGTGCGGTTACTCGCCTCAATCCGGGTGGTGGAGGATAAGTCTCAGTTGCGTCCGCGTCTGAGACCGTCAATCGGCACATCTGATCACGTGACTCGTTGTGCATGAAACCGCGGAGACTCACAGCATGTGGAGGCTCATGCTACTCTCCACGATCCACACACAACTCACCACACGCCCCATTGAGAGAACCACTAATCACCACCACGAGGAGGTTACCCCATGTGACTCTACCCTCCCTAGCAATCGGGCCAATTTGGTTGCTAAGGAGACCTGACTGGAGTCACTCAGCAGGCGTCAATACTCGCTGAGATACCCAGGCCCCCGAAAATTCCTTATTACAGCATTTAAGTAAAATATATCTATAAATCCAAATATAATATAACGAGTGTGTCGTTTGTCTCTCGTTTCAGACAAGAGTGTGTGGCCACAGAGGAGAACCCTCAGGTCTTCTTCTGCTGCTGTGAAGGAAACTTCTGCAACGAGAGATTCACACACCTGCCCGACGTCAACGGACCAGGTGAGACGACCCCTTGACTCATTTCTGTTTTATATGTGTGCATGTGTATGGAGTCCTTCACGATAGATATTTCACACAGGAATGATCTTGGATTATTTCAACACATTTCATTGCAATGTCTGATATAGTAAATCATCACATTGCTATTTTGCAAGCCATTTAAAATAAATTTTTGGCTTTGAATCAAATTTGTGATGTTGTGATTAATCTGTGCTGGCGATTGATTAGTGGGCGAGTAAAATCACTGTCACACATGATCTCGATTGACAACAGCATTATGATAAATGACACCAGTGTTCATTAAAGCTGAATTTGGTCACTTTTTTGGTGTTAAAATAGCTTAATATGCCGAAACAACCATAAGACATTTGTAGGTTAATGTCTCTGTTGCGCTGTAAAATACACTGTAACGTTTGTTTTGAGCAACCCCTCCCATACCGACACAATAACATTCATTCAACCAATGGCGTGAGTGGGGGCGGGACTATCTCTTTGTTTGATCAACCGCAGATGTGGGGCGTGTTCAGAAAAGGTCTAATAATAAATAATAATCAAAATACTCAATAAAGCCTAACAGTCCTCAAGCAATGTAGCAACTTTATTTGCATTAATATAGAGTTTAAATGTTGTGTGTTTACGGGTGTGTGTGTATATATATATATATATATATATATATATATATATATATATATATATATATATATATATATATATATATATATATATATATATATATATATACATATATATATATACATATATATATATATATATATATATATATATATATATATATATATATATTTGCTCATCCAATCAGAATTTTGAGTCATTTTATGTTTAAAAAAATAATACAAAATTAACCCTTTTCGGTAACACTTTCTATAAAGCCTATATTTATACTTCATTGTAAAGCTGTTATAAATGCATTATACTGCATGCATAATGTCTCATAATACACATTATAATATGTTATAAAAGCAATATCTTCTTCTAAACAGTCAGTAACATAAACTTCTAACATACATCACAAGTCAAACGTCTATAATGGAAGTTATTTTTTAAATAAGATCACAAACATGAAAGTTTATTGAATAGAGTTCAGAATACAATCAGTTTGAGTTTTTATTCTTGTGTGATCAACAAACATATTTACAGTTTCTGATCGATTTTAACATTGTAGCTTTACACGTGTTTCATTCATATCTCAAAATGTACATTAAACTGTACATAAAGTATGTTATTAATGTTTAGAACATCCAGCGTGACTTATAAGATATTTATAAGCGCTTATAAGACATTATAAATGTTTATAAGAAGAGATTACTTTTGTCACTTTATTTAAAGCATATATATTATATACATATATTACAAATATATATATGATTCATTATAACTTCCAGCATGACTTATAATATCTTATAAGCAGTTATAAATATCTTATAAGCAGTTATAAATATCTTATAGACGTTTATAAGAAGATATTGCTTTTGTCACTTTATTTAAAGCATATATATTATATACATATATTACAAATATATATATGATACATTATAACTTCCTGCATGACTTATAATATCTTATAAGCAGTTATAAATATCTTATAGACATTTATAAGATGATATTGCTTTTGTCACTTTATTTAAAGCATCTATATTATATACATATATTACAAATATATATATATATGATACATTATAACTTCCAGCATGACTAATGTCTTATAAGCAGTTATAAATATCTTATAGATGTTTATAAGAAGATATTACTTTTGTCACTTTATTTAAAGCATATATATTATATACATATATTACAAATATATATATGATACATTATAACTTCCAGCATGACTAATGTCTTATAAGCAGTTATAAATATCTTATAGATGTTTATAAGAAGATATTACTTTTGTCACTTTATTTAAAGCATATATATTATATACATATATTACAAATATATATATGATACATTATAACTTCCAGCATGACTAATGTCTTATAAGCAGTTATAAATATCTTATAGATGTTTATAAGAAGATATTACTTTTGTCACTTTATTTAAAGCATATATATTATATACATATATTACAAATATATATATATGATACATTATAACTTCCAGCATGACTAATGTCTTATAAGCAGTTATAAATATCTTATAGATGTTTATATGAAGAATTTACTTTTGTCACTTTATTTAAAGCATATATATTATATACATATATCACAAATATATATATGATACATTATAACTTCTGCAGATAAATGAAATGTCGCTTGTGTTATAATGCATTATATTCTAATATATAACGGCCAATAATATTATAATGTATTATAATTTTTGAGATGTTATAACATATAATAAAGTGCATTATGAGACATTACTCGTGCATTATTTAATATGGGCTTCATAGACAGTGATACACACTTTTCACACGTTCACATGTGAGTCTGTCAGAGATGCTGTTTCTCCGTCTGTGTGTCTAACTCTCTCTCTCTGATCCATCAGAAATCAAGCCTCCTCCTCTGACGCCCTCTCTGTTGAACGTGCTGGTTTACTCGTTGTTGCCCATCAGTATGTTGACCATGGCGCTGCTGCTGGCGTTCTGGATGTACCGTCATCGCAAACCGCCGTATGGACACGTGGACATCAACGAGGTCAGAGCGCTCTCTCTCAACACATGTTTCACAACAGCTACACTTCATTTCCTGTCTGTAGAAACTCTGTTTTTCTGTGTTGCGGCTCCATCTAGTGGAGTATTTACGTTATTATTTTATACCATTATTTTTTGTCTTATTTGTTTGAGTGAATCATGGTCATTTCAAATAGACTGTCCGTTTATACAGATGTTGTGTGAAGCTGTTGGGACACGGGAGACGCTTCAACAAATAAGACGATTTATGTTGCTATTGATAATAAATATGACAGTAAAAATCTAAACATAAACCGTTTGTTTGTCAAATATACTTCATTAGCTGAACTTTTAATGTTAGTAATCTAGATTTTGCAGATTATCTAAAAGTTTTTCATGCATACTTTTATTCGGTGTTATAGCATAAATATAAAACAAATTGCAAACAATAGATAAGGCATAATAGGTACAGCTATTTCACAAATTAAATTAGTTGACCAAACATTAGTAGACGCCCTACAGGAGTAACATCAAGGAGTACATTCATTGTGTTAAAGGGACAGTTCACCCAAAAATGACCCTCACCCTCATGCCATCCCGGATGGTCTTTCTTCTGCTGAACACAAATGAAGATTTTTAGATGAATATTTCAGCTCTGTTGGTCCATACAATGTAAGTGAATGGTGACCAGAACTTTGAAGCTCCAAAAAGCACATAAAGGCATCATAAAAGTACTCCATTAGACTCCAGTGGTTTAATCCATGTCTTCAGAAGTGATATGATAGGTGAGGGTGAGACACAGATAAATATTTAAGTCCCTTTTTACTATAAATTCTCCTCCCTGTTCAGCACAAAGAATGCAAATAGCCAAAAGTGGAAAAGTGAAAGTGGAGATTTACAGTAAAACAGGCCTTAAATATTGATCTGTTTCTCACCCACACCTATCATATAACTTCTGAGGCATTGATTAAACCACTGGAGGTTTATGGATTACTTTTATGCTACTACATGCTTTTTGGAACTTCAAAGTTCTGGTCACCATTCACTTGCATTGTATGGACCTACAGAGCTGAAATATTCTTCTAAAAATCTTACTTTGTGTTCTGCAGAAACAAAGAAAGTCACATCTGGGATGGCATGAGGGTGAGAAAATGATGGAATTTTCATTTTTGGGTGTACTGTCCCTTTAAATAAAAGACATTAAAGCGGGTCGCTAGTTATGTAGGCCAGTCTCATCCTCCTCTATTTTGAAACATACCTAACCTATTTCTTATACTTTGCACATCAATCAAATACTTAATTTATGTGTTTTACATGTGTAAACGTTTTTCCAGGATTATAATCAAAATACGAATAGAGAAGTGTTTATGGTATTTATCTCGATGTATATGACTGTAGATGTCACATTATCGCACTCTTTTACACATCCTGGTATTTCTGTAGGACCCTGGTCCGGTGCCCCCGTCACCGCTGGTGGGACTCAAACCGCTGCAGTTACTGGAGATTAAAGCTCGAGGGCGCTTCGGCTGCGTTTGGAGAGCACAGATGATCAATGAATATGTAGCCGTGAAGGTTTTCCCCATTCAGGTTTGACCTTATTTGATCTTATTTGACCTTACTTGCTTGAAGTCTTTCATGTTTAAGCCGGTGAATCAACAGCGTTATTTCTTCACAGGACAAGCAGTCGTGGCAGAACGAGCGAGACATGTTCTTGACGCCGGGCATGAAGCACGATAGCCTCCTGCGCTACATCGCCGCTGAGAAGCGCGGGACTAACCTGGAGATGGAGTTCTGGCTCATCACGGAGTTTCATGAGAGGGTGAGGGGTCAAAGGTCGTCTTTAATCTTTAATCAAATATATGAGCTGCCTTTATCTGAGAGGAAGTCTGTGAAGTTGTTTTGTTGGGTAAGAAACGTTTCAGGCCACTCGAACACATGCAGCTTTTTTAGCGGCATTTTTTCCTGCCATATTTTATAACGTTGTGTTCAGTATTACGATATGAGTATTTCCTGTTTTTTTTTTTTTAACCACTCCTCAGGGTTCGCTGACGGATTATCTGAAGGGGAACGCCGTGAGCTGGAGTGAACTGTGTCACATCGCAGAGACGATGGCGTGCGGTCTGGCGTACCTTCACGAGGACGTGCCTCGATTTAAAGGGGAAGGACCGAAACCAGCGATCGCTCACCGGTGTGTTTCTCATCGGTATATGTCGGTGTGTTGATTAAGAGAAGAAATAACAGTATGTTGTAAAGACATTCAAAACCTTCAACCCACAGAGACTTCAAGAGTAAAAACGTGATGTTGAAGACGGATCTCACAGCTGTGATTGGTGATTTTGGGTTGGCGGTCCAGTTTGAGCCGGGTAAACCTCCTGGAGATACGCACGGTCAGGTGAGAGACACTCTGTTGCCTAGCAACGGTAAGAGGTGTGTGGAGGCAGTTACAGCAGTGTAACATTCTTCATCTAAAGCTGTTTAATCCAGTTACAATCGGGACGTTCGGATCAAAAGAGAACATTCCCAAGTCTGGCACCGCAGCTGAATATGACCACGGTCTGATGTCTTGTTAGGTTGTGTCACGTGACATTTTAAATATGGCCGCACTTGCTATACTGTCACCATTATGTGCCTCATGTCCGCTGTCTTTGAACCATCATTTATTGGATTGTGCTGGTTTTAATACCTTGAGGAAATTGTTTTATCTTGTGAAGCGATTTAGCATTTTGCCGAGACCAATAACTTAAGGCGGGTGCACGCTGTGCGATTTTGGCACCGTGTGATTCAAATTTCGGGAATCCTAAAGGATAGTTGTCGCAGGGCAAAATCGGTAATCTTACAACGTTCAGAGTGACACTGTGTGGCCAATAAATAGCCTTTGCGATGATCTCGCCGACGAAGTTTGGGCAGTGTCGGGCATTTAGCATCGTAGCCGAATGGTGTGACGGCTGTTAGGACGGCCAGGTGAGATATTCTGCCCCTCTCTCGCACCCTAATTCACTTGGAAAGAAACCGTAGCAACATTTGTGCCCGTTATCACTCCACTCAAGAACTTGCGTGGCCGATAGGATACTAATCTAAGAGGAGAAAGATGATCTATAACACACCATTTGTGTGAACGGAGAAGTTTGTCATTTTTCGGGCCACACGTCTTTTTATTATCTATTATAAATAATTAGAATTGTCATTATGACTGTAGACTCCCGCACTCACGTTCATTCTCAACATCTGTCATTTTCGGTGTTTGTGATCAAGCTGTCTTATCATCGGCCTATTTGCCAAAATCCATCTTTCTTGAAGAACTACACCACCCATGATCCTAAAGAGAAAGATCCACCAATCAGAGAATCCTGCCAAAAGATGTCTGCAGCCCCGCCCACTCCCATGATGCACTTTTGAAGACTTATAATAAACATCTATAAATCAATAGTTGTTTTTCCATTGCTTTTATTTCGATTATATCATTTGCAATGCATCATGGGATTGTAGTTCATTCCCTCATAGCATACAACTCTTTTATGAAATCCGCTATGGAAAAAGAAATGTGAAAAATGCTTCGGGAACAAAAACAGCTGAAGAAGAATTATTATTGTCATTATGACTGTAGACTCCCGCACTCACGTTCATTTCTGTATTTGTGATCAGGTCTTATGATCGGCCTATTTGTCAAAATCCATCTTTCGTGTAAATGTGAGCGTATGCTCGTGACGGAGCGGTATTAGAGCAACGGAAATGCTGATGTCCCGACTTTCAGAGAGAGAGAAGTGGTCCTCCGTGGTGGGCAGATTTCGGCATTTCGCTTCTATTCCGCAACACTCCCGTAAGTTGAGTCACGTTCACTGATCGGGACGATTGGGACAGTCGGCTACGATGTGTATCGCGCAGTCTGACATAACGTCGCTCATTGCGCCATGGCGATATCAACACGTTCATATCCTACAGTCTGAGGTAACGTCACTCGGTGCGCCATGGCGATATCAACACGTTCATATCGTACAGTCTGAGGTAATGTCACTCGGTGCGCCATGGCGATATCAACGTGTTCATATCGTACAGTCTGAGGTAATGTCACTCGGTGCGCCATGGCGATATCAACACGTTCATATCGTACAGTCTGAGGTAATGTCACTCGGTGCGCCATGGCGATATCAACGTGTTCATATCGTACAGTCTGAGGTAATGTCACTCGGTGCGCCATGGCGATATCAACACGTTCATATCGTACAGTCTGACGTAACGTCGCTCACTGCGCCATGGCGATATCAACACGTTCATATCGTACAGTCTGACGTAACGTCGCTCACTGCGCCATGGCGATATCAACAGGTTCATATCGTACAGTCTGACATAACGTCGCTCAGTGCGCCATGGCGATATCAACACGTTCATATCCTACAGTCTGACGTAACGTCGCTCGGTGCGCCATGGCGATATCAACGCGTTCATATCGTACAGTCTGAGGTAACGTCGCTCAGTGCGCCATGGCGATATCAACACGTTCATATCGTACAGTCTGACGTAACGTCGCTCACTGCGCCATGGCGATATCAACACGTTCATATCCTACAGTCTGACGTAACGTCGCTCGGTGCGCCATGGCGATATCAACGCGTTCATATCGTACAGTCTGAGGTAACGTCACTCTGTGCGCCATGGCGATATCAACACGTTCATATCGTACAGTCTGAGGTAACGTCGCTCAGTGCGCCATGGCGATATCAACGCGTTCATATCGTACAGTCTGACGTAACATCGCTCGGTGCGCCATGGCGATATCAACGCGTTCATATCGTACAGTCTGACGTAACGTCGCTCGGTGCGCCATGGCGATATCAACGCGTTCATATCGTACAGTCTGACATAGCGTCGCTCGGTGCGCCATGACGATATCAACGCGTTCATATCGTACAGTCTGACGTAACGTCGCTCGGTGCGCCATGGCGATATCAACGCGTTCATATCGTACAGTCTGACGTAACGTCGCTCGGTGCGCCATGGCGATATCAACGCGTTCATATCGTGCAGTCTGACAAGCAACAATCGTAAAGGACTATTATAATTCATACAGTGTGGAAAAGGCAGATTAATGGGTTTATAGAATAAGTCCGCTCCAACTCTTGATGATTTAAATCACTTCTTAAAACACACTTGAGCAGTTTGATACTTTGCAAGTGTAACATTATTACTTTGAGTGATTTGTGTCTGTTTTTGTTTTGTTGTTCTTGTAATGCATAAATGACTTTTTAACTAGTTTAATTGTGCATCACGTTGGCCAACAGTTGTTTTTAAATGTGCTTTATAAATAAATGTGACAAGCCCAAAATAAACTGGGGACTCTTATTTTGAAATGACAAATGACTTGGCTCCGTTACAATGCTTTAATGTAAATATTTACCAAATTAAGCATTTTATAGCCTATATATTCACCATATAAAGAGTGTTTTTATGTATATATTTCAACAGATGATTAGATGATGTTTATTGATGAGGAGTTCAAAAAATGAGGGAAAAAGAAAACGAATAGTTTCAATAAATCGGCTCTGATTAATCGGTAAAACCGATATATCGGTCTACTTTTACCTTAAACATTGGCAAGAAAAATAAGTATGTGAACCCTTTGGAATTACCAGCTTTTCTGTATAAATTTGTCTTTAATATAAATATTATACATGTATTATTTATGAGCTCATATTTATTGAAAGACTTTATTAAAGTAATCTGTTTCACCACAGGCAACACGCTTTAACGATTGTTTTAAAAAAGCATCCCAAACTTTTCCAAATGTCAACCAGTCACAGGACATAAAATATACACATTCCTGTCACATTTAAATAAATATTTGTCTAAAATGATGGTGTAAAAAAAGCTTTCAATGTCTTGTTTGTATGAACTTGTTTCTAAAATGACGGTTGTAATTATTGTGAACCTTGTATGAAGTCCATGTCTGTTTCTGTCAGGTTGGCACGTGGCGTTACATGGCACCGGAGGTGTTGGAGGGGGCGATTAACTTCCAGCGAGACGCGTTCTTGCGGATAGACATGTACGCTATGGGTCTGGTGCTCTGGGAGCTTGTGTCCCGCTGCAAAGCCTCCGATGGTGAGAGCACAAATCTGTATGAAAACATTCATTTACAACAAAAGCTTCAGTGCAGAAGGTAAAGAGAAGATGTGAGGGACACAAAGTTGAAATGGACAAATAGTTCATGGATCTCCAGGCCTGGAAAGTGCTGTACCTTCATAAAATCAACTCTTAAAATATATTATTATGTGCTGCTAAGCCCCTCCTATTTTCAGGACATCCTTCATTGTGTAAATGGTTTCTGTGGTGTGTTCCTTTAGGTCCTGTAGACGAGTACATGCTTCCGTTTGAGGAGGAGATCGGACAGCATCCCTCACTGGAGGATCTGCAGGATGTGGTGGTCCATAAGAAGTTGCGGCCGGTGTTTAAAGACTGCTGGCTCAAGCATTCTGTGAGTGCCGAACACGTTTAGAAACTGTCATACAAGTTTCTCAATCTTAAAATATATTTGCGCTAAAAGCAGCAAATATTGCTTCGGTAAATCTGCAACGGATTTTCACGCCACAACTATTGCGACACATTTTTCACCCATGAGCTGGGTATTTATGGATTACATGTAATCAGGATTACATAATCAGGTTACAAAAAACAAGTATTAAATTACATTTAGAAATCAGGTTAGAGTTACTTTTTATAGATTACATGATTACAGATTAATCAGGCAACAGACGTAAATTGTTCGTCATTTATTGACACACTAATTCTCACTTTTAGATATTTTATTTATATTTATATTATTAACCAAATACCTTTGGAATGTCTTGGAGCCTTTTATATTTTTTTTGGTAATAAAGAGTTTTATGTCAGAATGTTACAAAACATGAACGCATGGGACATCAAATAAACAAGAGTTAGGTCAGAAGTAATCCAAAAGTAATCCTATTGGATTGCCTAAAATAGTTTTTCAAGATATTACATTTATAATGATAATTTTAGACATATCAATTGTTATTATTTGTAATCAAAAATGGTATTTGTATTCTAGTTTATGCATTTATATTTTTATTTTGTTTTTTATGCTTTTATTTTGTTAAATGAAATACAGTAAATAAATACAGTTTTTATTTATATATATATATATATATATATATATATATATATATATATAATTATTAAATTAAAATAATATATTAAATTATTATTTTTTTTTTATATGTTAGAATATTGGTATTTCCATTGGTAATTTTACTTTCAGTTTAATTTTTATTTTAGTTTAATTAGTATTTATGGCTGCTAAAGGGACAGTTCACCCAAAAATGAAAATTCAGTCATTGTTTACTCACCCCTGTGTTGTTGTAACTCTATATGACTTTCTTTCTTTTCTGAACACAAAGGGAGAAATTGTGAATAATGTTGTGCTCAGTGATGTCATACAATGGCAGTTTATGGTGACCACCTCTTCAAGCTTCAAAAGAACACAAAAGTATCATTCAGAAGTCTAATTAATTATTCATGAGACTCATGATTGTTATGATACCATAAGATTTGGTGAGAAACAAACTGAAATCGAATGTATTATTTAGTGAAAATATTCACTGACCGTTGATCTCCTGTGTGCGTTCATGATAGGACACGAGAGCAACAGTTCACGCAGACCCCTCACGACATTGGGGGCATTCAAGCGAAAACTTGTTTATCTAAACACTTCGATAGTGACAACAGATCACAACACAGAGAACAGAACTTACTAAACATGTCTGAAGAGTTTGTAGTTGAAGAATTTATGCATTTGTGATCTGGTAATCAGAAGGTCACTGGTTCGATCCCCAGAGCCACCACCATTGTGTCCTTGAGTAAGACTCTTAACTCCAGGTTGCTCTGGGGGGATTGTCCCTGTAATAAGTGCACTGTAAGTCGCTTTGGATAAAAGCGTCTGCCAAATGTATACATGTAAATGTAACTCCGTCCACTGTGAATTGGCACCAGTCCAAAAACGTTCAAAAATTTTTTTTTTGAAATATCGGGCATATTTGGTATCATTTGAAAGCTTAGAATCAGAACTTTTCAAAGATAATCATCACGTCTGCATTTTTTACCTAAAATAACAAAATAAGGCCTTAAAACATCTGTGTCGCAAATAAGCGCCACCTAGTGGTTATGTTGTAGAAATATGAATATGAATATTAAATAGCACATAAATGGACAAGTCATATATCAAATGAAAGCTCTCACTCTCAGGAATGTGACTGTGTAGGTTATATTGTTGCCCTAATACCACACTTCAAAAGATTTTCAAAAATGATTTCTGTAAGTCATCAAATACAACGTCTCTATTATGCTCTGATAACTGCTGCTGTGAACCCCAAATAGCTAAAAATGGTATATCTGCTTTTACCTTAGGAAGTTCTCTATAAAAGCCATTGTTTACTTCTCTGTGAGCTTGATTGGCTGAATAATCCAATGATATATCTTAGATGTCCAGAACAACATATGCAATCTCACAGGAATAGAATGCTAAATCATCAGAAATACATATTACTGACTATTAATGATACATTGTTATACATTATCTTATATTGTTATACATTTCTAATGACACCTAGATTGAGCTTGTAGTCCACTCAGAGGCTGAGATATTCAATAAAATATGAGGGTGTTGCTTGAACTGAACATTAGACTGAATGTCTATGGACGAGCACATCTGTGAGGGGTAAAATGTGTTAGAGCGCCACCTACAGTTCACATCTGTGAGGGGTAAAATGTGTTAGAGCCCCCTACAGTTCACATCTGTGAGGGGTATAATGTGTTAGAGCCCCTACAGTTCACATCTGTGAGGGGTAAAATGTGTTAGAGCCCCCTACAGTTCACATCTGTGAGGGGTATAATGTGTTAGAGCCCCCTACAGTTCACATCTGTGAGGGGTATAATGTGTTAGAGCCACCTACAGTTCACATCTGTGAGGGATATAATGTGTTAGAGCCCCCTACAGTTCACATCTGTGAGGGGTATAATGTGTTAGAGCCCCTACAGTTCACATCTGTGAGGGGTATAATGTGTTAGAGCCCTTACAGTTCACATCTGTGAGGGATATAATGTGTTAGAGCCCCCTACAGTTCACATCTGTGAGGGGTATAATGTGTTAGAGCCCCCTACAGTTCACATCTGTGAGGGATAAAATGTGTTAGAGCCCCCTACAGTTCACATCTGTGAGGGGTATAATGTGTTAGAGCCCCCTACAGTTCACATCTGTGAGGGATATAATGTGTTAGAGCCCCTACAGTTCACATCTGTGAGGGGTATAATGTGTTAGAGCCCCCTACAGTTCACATCTGTGAGGGGTATAATGTGTTAGAGCCTCCTACAGTTCACATCTGTGAGGGATATAATGTGTTAGAGCCCCCTACAGTTCACATCTGTGAGGGGTATAATGTGTTAGAGCTCCCTACAGTTCACATCTGTGAGGGATAAAATGTGTTAGAGCCTCCTACAGTTCACATCTGTGAGGGGTAAAATGTGTTCGAGCCCCTACAGTTCACATCTGCGAGGGTATAATGTGTTAGAGCCCCTACAGTTCACATCTGTGAGGGATATAATGTGTTAGAGCTCCCTACAGTTCACATCTGTGAGGGGTAAAATGTGTTATAGCACCCCTACAGTTCACATCTGTGAGGGGTATAATGTGTTAGAGCG
>NC_068316.1:1453808-1493808 GCF_025860055.1 Xyrauchen texanus
AGCATGCATGGATGTGCTCGATGCATGCTCAATGCAACTGCTTTATGATACTCTATTAGCACACCAGGCGCATGTGACGACGAAGCGCAAAGATGTGGACAGTCCACATGCAGCCTAGTTTTTCTAGACATGCAGACAGTCTGCATCTTTGTGTGCATGCATAGTACGCAAGGACTCATGCACCTGTCGTTAACTGTTCAAAAAGAGTCAAGTTTAGGGTATACTTCATTTTCCTGTGTGCTGTTCCATCTCGTATACTCTTTTTACAGTGAGCGTGTGCATGCATTCGACGCATGCGCACTGCAACTGTTTTGTGATGCTCTATTAGCACACAAGGCGCATGTGACGACAAAGCGCAAAAATGCGGACAGTCCACGTGCAGCCATGTTTTTCTAGACATGCAGACAGTCCGCATCTTTGCGCGGCATCGGTGCATGCGCCCGCCATTTGACTGATCCAAAAGAGTAAAGGTTAGCGTACACTTTGTTGATGCGTCGTTAGACGCATGCACACTGCAACTGCTTTGTGCTGCTCTATTAGCAAACCAGGCGCATGCGATGACAAAGTGCAAAGATGCTGTTGACTGTTCAAAAGAGTTAAGATTAGGGTATACTTCGTTTTCTTGTTTGCTGGTCCGTCTTGTATACTCTTTTAACCGCAAGCATGTGTGGACGCGCTCGACGCATGCACACTGTAACTTTGGTGATGCTCTATTAGCACGCCAGGTGCATGCGACGATGATGTGCAAAGATGTGGACAGTCTGTGTGTCTAGAAAAATTTGGCTGCATGCAGACAGTTTTCACGAATTGTACAGGTGACGGAATTTGCATCACGTGGACTGTGAGCGAGACTTAGCGGCACGCGGACAATCGAAGTATACTTTGCCGTGAATCCTTTTGGAAGCACTCTAGTTAACTATGCTGTGACTTTACGAGTCTGTACGAAGCCTGCTTGAAAACAGCATTTTGTGGCATTCTACACATTGTTCCCTTGTTGCCTTTTTATTTATTTTTCTCAAAAGATTTTGCCAATTATGAAACGGTGAAATGACCGGTAGTGCCGCCATCTGCCAAAGTAGCCCGTTTCCCCAATATAAACGGCTTTTGCCAATCACGGGTTTGCTTTAACTTACGTGCGTCCCTTTTCCATCTCAGATGTTATACTTCAGGAAATCGCGTTTTCTTCAGGTTACCGTGGGAGGAATATCACTTCGTCAACCAGGAACGTATGGATGGTTCTTTAATTGTAGAGTTTCCAATTGGCTCAGACGATGTAGCAAGCAATATCTCCAGCAATAGTTTGTATTTGGGGCATTGATATCGAACTTCAGGTGACCTACCAGAATCATTTGTTTTATATCATAGTCGTGCTGTTTCAATGAACATTAACCATATGTAGCCAAATTCCTTGCATTTCTTCATCTGCAAGAGTGTAACCAAAGGCTTTATTATTTCTCAGCATTACTTTACGGTGATTGTACTTGGGTTTTACCTTAAAAGCCTGTTTCGAGGCTTTCATTATTTAGAAAAGCAGAACTTCTCAGCCTTGTCAGGTTTCATCCTCTGCAACATGGTCATTTTCTGTTGCCGTGCTGCGAGTATGAGACTTATGAGGCATCGCCGATCCCGATTGTTTTGGTTGATTTTATGCATCATATTGTGGGCGGTCCACCTGCATTTTAAGCGAGCTGTTTTAATTACCGTAACGGTTTAATCTTTTGGAGAGGTTTTTAATCGGATTGATTGTTGAGTGGCAGTTTTTGGATGGTGAGTGACGTGATTTATGCAATACACTTCTACAGTTAATTATGCACTAAAACAGTCCAGTATTTCTCAAGTATGTCGTCTTTTCTGCTGTTGTGCCAATCAAACCAGATATCAGCCTTGAGATCTAATAAGAAAGTATTCTTTGCATAAATGCAGCCTGTTTAAAGACCATTCATATTTATTTTTGACAGTATTGTGACATTATTTACATGAGCATTGAGCACATTTATCCCCTAAATATATTACCATAATAATACAAATAATGATGTCATTCTCATCACTGTAATGGATCCAGATGCTTTACTTTTGAGTTTTCATACGGTATAAAAAACAATAACTATTACAGGACAAAAAAATACTACAATGATTTTTGTTATTATTATTAGTCAAAAGACTGCCGTGAAATATATATATATATATATAAAATTCTCATCACTATAGTTACAATAAAAATTAACAATAATAATATTTATGCAGCCATATCACCCTGCAGCTCTTGACTGGTTGCCCACTAAAGCTAAGCAGGGTTGAGCCTGGCCAGTACCTGGATGGGAGACCTCCTGGGGAAATCCAAGGTTGCTGCTGGTGGTATTAGGGAGGCCAGCAGGGGGTGCTCACCCTATGGTCTGTGTGGATCCTAATGCCCCAGAATAGTGATGGGGACACTATAATGTAAAAAGGCACTGTCCTTCGGATGAGATGTTAAACCGAGGTCCTGACTCTCTGTGGTCATTAAAAATCCCAGGACACTTCTCGTAAAGAGTAGGGGTGTAACCCCGGTGTCCTGGCCAAATTCCCCCCATTGGCCCCTATCTACCATGGCCTTGTATTAATCTCCATCCCTGAATTGGCTACATCACTCTACTCTCTCCTCTCCACCAATAGCTGGTGTGGTGGGTGTTCTGGCGCACTATGGCTGCCGTCGCATCATCCCTATATAAATAGCGCTATATAAATGTAAGGAATTAATAAAAAAAAAATTTATATATATAAGTGTAAAATTCTCATCACTACAGTTACAATAAAAATAATTAAAAAATATATATATATTTTTTTGTAACTGTAGTGATGAGAATTTTATATTAATGTATATATTTTTAATTATTTTAATTATTATTTTCATTATATTTTATTGTAACTGTAGTGATGAGAATTTTATATTAATATATATATATATATTTTAATTATTTTAATTATTATTTTCATTATATTTTATTGTAACTGTAGTGATGAGAATTTTATATTAATATATATATATATATATATTTTTAATTATTTTAATTATTATTTTCATTATATTTTATTGTAACTGTAGTGATGAGAGTTTTGTGAGTAACTGCACTTATTTTCCATGAAAATAATGACAAAATGCAAAATAAATGCATTAAAAATAAAACGGTAATAACATCTTAATGGTCCTAAAAAAAAGTCTTGATTTGAGCTTTTTAACACCGGTGTGTTTTCATTGCGCTTGCATCGCTCCAAACGTTTCCTTCAGTTTCCGTCGGCGCCGTGCAGCTGCATTTGGTTGCATATGAGTGCAAAGATGTGGAGATATTCATATTAAATATCAGGAACATGTTCGGGGGATTCTGATGTGCCTGTGTTTTCTTACGATTACAGAAGCAACCGCTGCCGTTTTCATCATGTTTCTCTCTCTTCCATCTCTCAGTTTCTGTATCTTGCAGAAAAAGATCTATAAAATAAATGAATAAATATATATCTATATATGAAACTGTAAAAGTGACCAGCTGTAACTCTGGATGCAATCTATGATCCAGGATTTCAGGAAGCCGATACCTCACGTGAAACTGTTGTTTATCTGGACAGAGAATACATACACGATCATAACACAAACCTCTTTTATATCGCTGTGACGTGTGTGTGATGAACTCCTTGACAACCTGACGACCTCTCGACTTTCTTGGCACCCTACAGATGTTAAACGAAATATACAAAGAAATAAACAAGTGTCCCGAACTGAAACAACTGGAGGAAATATAACCATGAATCAGCTTAGGAAAGCTTAAAGGAATATTCCGGGTTCAATCGACAACATTTGTGACAGTGTTGATCACCACGAAAATACTTTTAGATCGTCCCTCCATTTCTGTAAAATAAGCACAAATGTGTGTTCCAGTGAGTCACTTCCAATGCAAGTCAATGGGGTTTAATCTGTCAACATTAAAATACTCACTGATTCAAAAGACATGAACAATAACATGATTTTACTGTCATTAAATCACTTAATAACCACATCTGTGGACAGATATAGACAATTATACAACTCCGTTGCCATGACGACGGAACACTGTAAACCCTTAAAACAACGTCACAGCTCAAACAATCCACAAGTTTTAACCGATGAATGAATGTAAGTGCTTTTATAACATTAGAAGCGTCACGTCTCTTCCAAAAATGGTCCCCGTTGACTTCCATTGCGACAAATGCTGTCGATTGAGCTCAACTTGTATTGCACCCGGAATATTCCTTTAAAGTAATGTTGGTAGTTTGCAACTCACCCAACAAATCAACAGGTCTATGAAACACTTTTATTCTGTATTTTCTTTATTTTGGTACAGGTTGCATCGAGTTATCTGTTGAAATATTACAGGTGACAAAAATGCATGAGCCCCATAATCTTAATTCTGGGAATAAATGATGTTAACCATGTCCAGATCTGCTAAATTACCTTTTTATATTTCTGCAAAAGCAAAGTGGAAGTTATGAAAGTGTTGATTTTGGAGTCAGTGTTTGTTTGGACTGTGATGGAGATGTAAATAATGCTGTAGTTTCGGGTCTCGTCCGTGTTGCCGTTCTGTATAATTCAGGTGCTTTACATCATCAGTGCTGGAGAATATGGGGGATGTTCACTCACACGTGTTATCAAGGGGTTTGAAATGCTGTTTCTTTACCAGAATATGTGAAATGTACATGTTGTAGGTTCTCTTTCACTATTGTAGCTAAAACTGTAGATCAGACTTGATTTTACTACTGATTTTAACATAAATATACTAAATAATCTGTATAAGACGAGATGTATACGGAGAGTTTGTTGCTGTAAAATCCCTCGTTTGGACCGTATGTTAAAGTTTTGGATCATATGCCCTGGTCAAATCCACATCCATCGTATTGCCGTCATGAACGGAGGATTTTCTCGAGCGTTCATTGTAACATAGTTCTTTAATTTGCAGTGGATCATTGTTGATTTTTACTGTGGTGATTTTAGCGCTCAGTATTCCGAGTTTGGATTAGAGTTGTGTAGATGTCGGGATGTGGCTGTTTCTGCTCCGCACTGGTGCCGGAATAAACCAGTATGAATGTAGTATTTGCCCAGTGTGAAACAGCCACACCACGACTGCTATAGAAAAACTAACTAGAAAGATTATTTCAATTTTATCTTTTTGTATATGAAAGTAAACAATAAAAACTGATAAAGCTTCACCTGATCCGCTTCTACTTTTTGATCTCTTGATTTTCAGCTTGTCTTGATGTTGGAGTCGCTGATGAGACACAAATAAACACATTTAATATATGAACTTACTGCACGCAACATTTTACTTCAATTGAGACAGACAGACAGATGATTGATAGACAGATGATTGATAGACAGACAGACAGATGATTGATAGACAGACAGACAGATGATTGATAGACAGATGATTGATAGACAGACAGACAGATGATTGATAGACAGACAGACAGATGATTGATAGACAGACAGATGATAGATTGATAGACAGACAGACAGATGATTGATAGACAGACAGACAGATGATTGATAGACAGACAGACAGACAGATGATTGATAGACAGATGATTGATAGACAGACAGACAGATGATTGATAGACAGACAGACAGATGATTGATAGACAGACAGATGATAGATTGATAGACAGACAGACAGATGATTGATAGACAGACAGACAGACAGATGATTGATAGACAGACAGACAGATGATTGATAGACAGACAGATGATAGATTGATAGACAGACAGACAGATGATTGATAGACAGACAGACAGATGATTGATAGACAGACAGATGATAGATTGATAGACAGACAGACAGATGATTGATAGACAGACAGACAGATGATTGATAGACAGACAGATGATAGATTGATAGACAGATGATTGATAGACAGACAGACAGATGATTGATAGACAGACAGACAGATGATTGATAGACAGACAGACAGATGATTGATAGACAGACAGATGATAGATTGATAGACAGACAGACAGATGATTGATAGACAGACAGACAGATGATTGATAGACAGACAGACATGATAGATTGATAGACAGACAGACAGATGATTGATAGACAGACAGACAGATGATTGATAGACAGACAGACAGATGATTGATAGACAGACAGATGATAGATTGATAGACAGACAGACAGATGATTGATAGACAGACAGATGATAGATTGATAGACAGACAGATGATTGATAGACTAATCAATAAGTAATCCATAAGACTCCAGTGGTTTAATCCATGTTTTCAGAAGTGATATGATAGATATGGGTGAGAAACAGATCAATATTTCAGGACTATAAATCTCCACTTTCCCTTTCAATGAAAGTGAAAGTGGAGATTTATACACCTTTTTTATCACTTCTAAAGACAGATTAAACCACTGGAGTCTTATAAATTACTTCAATACTACATTTATGTTATTTTTGGATCTTTAAAGTTCTGGTCACCATTCACTTGTATTGTATGGACCTACAGAGCTACAATATTCTTCTAAAATTCTTCATTTGTGTTCAGCAGAAGAAAAAGTTTGGGATGGCATGAGGGTGAGTAAATTATGAATTTTCATTTTTGGGTAAACTGTCTCTTTGTTCTAATTGTTCATTTGAAATATTATTATTTTTAATAAATATGTAATTTACATGACTATTAAAGTCTTGATATTAAGTTTGCTACACAAACACACATCTTGATCATTTAAGATTAAACACTCATGCTAAATGATTAAAAACCAATTGCATAATTAATAATAAGAAGTAAAATAAAAGAAGTAACAAATGATGTTATATATCGCATATTGAGCTGTATGGAATATCCTGTATAGAAAATATGTATCAGTTGTATAGGACAAAAAACAGTAAACACACACGTTCAAACACTCTTACATCACCCCCATTATAATATTCATCAACAAATCAGTAACCAGCTGATTTAAATGCATTTGATAGTTTTGTCTTGTCTAATGTTATACATTTAAAATTCGCTCAATCTGGGTTATGATAGAAGGTAACCCCCATTTACATAAAGTCTCGCGAGAGCCACACTGAACGTTCAAACACTTGTTTATTTAGAATCCTACAGACACCCTACACCTACCCCTAAACCTACCCCTAACCTTAAGCTTACCCCTACCACTAAATCTAACCCTAAACCTAATCTTAGTAACAGCGAATGAGACTCTCGCGAGACTTATGCTGCCAGGGGGTTACCTTCTAGACAGTCCACGGTCTGTGAAGAGTGTTCAGATGCTGTTAATTAACGCTCAGCAGTTCAGTAGCTCATGTACATTCAGCTATGAATAACGGAGACCGGGGCATGTTGTCACACCATGGGGTAAGTTGTCACAAGGGAACCTGCCAAATTAAACTGTATGAAATGGCAAACCACTGTTTTTGGCCAATATATGATGCAATTAAAATACCAAAGCATTACTACTCTTGTCCTAATGTATGCTAGTGTGTTTTTATCAAGAGAAAACATGCATTTGTGTAAGTGAATTATTTTGACTCAAAACAGCTTCTGAGATATAGCTCATAATCTACTATAAATAAAATAAATATAAGTTTCCCTAATTCAGCATGGTGACAATAGCATCTCAATGCCAGAGAAGTCATTGTTGCATATAACAGTATGGATCTTCAGGGAGCTCCATCCATCCCCTCATCCAGCACCAGATGGGTGCATCTGTCTGATCTGAGGTTATCAGGTGAGCTTTCGGTCTAAAGACTGAAGATCTCAGACTGACGGGGAGTTTGACCTCTGACATGTAAAACAAACTCTCAGAATGCTTCTTAAAATGTGCCAGAATGACAGAATATTGACTTATGTTCTTAATTCAAGTGACTGCATTAAATAAATAAGAACAAATAAAGCAAACATAATTGCTTTTGTAAATAACATCCATAATAAAAATCATAAAAACAAATTAAACAAAATGTTACATTAAAAAGCAAAGTGATGATGATGATGATCATAATAATAAATACAAATTATAATGAAAATAAAATAATAAAAACAAATAAAAAAGTAATTAAAAGCAAATAAAACCAAAATTATACATGCAAATCAAAGTAATAATAATAATAATAATAAAATTGTAATAAAACCAATAAAAAAGCTAATTAAAAACAAATAAAGCAAAGCGATGATGATGATAATAATAATAAATAAATAATAATAATAAAATGATAAAAATCTAATAAAAAGATAATCAAAAAATTATAAACACAGAAATGTTACTTAAAAAGAAAAGTGAAAATAATAATAATAAATAAAACTATTAATAAAAAATAAATAAAAATCTAATTAAACAAATAAAGCAGTGATGATAATGATAATAATAATAATAATAATAATAATAAATAAAAAAAAAATAATAAAAAAATTAAAAAGCTAATTAAAAAATAATAAAAACGAATTAAACAAAAAATTTTACAATAAAAAGCAAAGTCATGATGATGATGATAATAATAATAATAAACATAAATTATAATGAAAATAAAATAATAAAACAAATAAAAAAGCTGATTAAAAAGAAATACGATAATCAATAAATAATAAAAACGAATTATTTTTTTTTTACATAAAAAGCAAAGTAAAAAATTTAATAATAAATACAAATAATGATAGCTTATTAAAAATAATAAATAAATAATAATTATATACAGGGCTCAACGGTGAGCATGTTTTCAGCTGGTTGGGTCAGTAGTTCATATTTTTACTTAAAGTGATAAATTTTATTTTTATATGCAACAATTATTTATTTGACTTAGTTGCTTTATAAATGAAATGCATTATTATTGTGATGATTTTAACTCTGCAGAATGCACAATATAATGATACAGCACAAAAAGCATCAGTTATCTCAGGGCTCTCTCCATAAAGTCCAGAAGGTGTCACTGCAGCTCTTCAGGAGGTCCTGTCTCCTGATCAGATGTTCAGACATGGTCTATCTATTAAAACACATTCAGAACTCCCCTGTACCGTCCACACAGACATGAACATTGGGTATAAATATATATATATGCATGTATAAGGGAAAGGGGCCATTCTCCATTCACATTCAGACATACAGATTTGGTTTTCCTGCATGTCTAAATGGACACAGACAGACAGACAGACAGACAGGCAGGCAGGCAGACAGGCAGACAGACAGGTGCCCTCAGGCTCAGAACTTGTGCAAATGAGGCGAGACAGAATTCATGTTACCTCCGTAAACACACTGGGGTTCTCCGGGGAACGGAGCATATGTGCCTCTCCGCCTCCCATTTTCAAGGAATTATGTGCATATGCAGGGAGGAGGCGACTGGGACTTTGTGAAATAGGGAATGTGTCGACCGTTATTTGAGAGAAACACACAGTTTAGTGAAGAACATTCTGGTTTTGCTTTGTCATTGTGATTTGTAGTTTCATCAGAGCCTCTCGTCTTTAATATCTGTTTTACTAATCCTGGTTGAAGCGATGTATAACATGTACAGTAAATACAATCCTGCCATTATTTACTCGCCACTCATTTTTGGATGATTTTTGAGGGATGCAGAAGGTGAAGTTTATCAGAATATTCATGCTGCTCTTTTCTCATCATGAATGTGAATGGTGACTGTGACTTAGAAACTACAAAGATGACAATTATTTTTATAAAAGTATTACATAAAAAGCAAAGTGAAAATAATAATAAAAACAAATTAAACAAAGTGACAATAATAATTATAATAAATAATATTATAATAAAATAAAATCAAAACGATAATAAAAAATATTAAAAACAAATTATAAACACAAATAAAACAAAAGTGTTATATAAAAAGCAAAGTGAAAATAATAATAATAAATAATAATAATAATAAATAATAATAATAAAAACAAATAAATATTAAAAACAAAGAAAACAAAAGTGTTACATAACAAGAAAAGGGAAAATAATAATAAAATAATAGTAACAATAATAAAAAATAATCAATAATAATAATAATAATAATAATAATAATAATAATACAATTATAAAATAAATCAAATAATAAAGCTAATTAAAAATTAATTAAAACAAGTAAAACAAAAGTGTTACATAAAAAGCAAAGGGAAAATAAAAAAAAATGTATTAACAAATTTAATAAAAACAAATCAAAGGGCTAATTAAAAAATAATAAAAAATAAACAAGAAATAATGCTCAACAGTAAGAATTGTTTTCTGCTGGCCAGGTCGGGTGAGTAGTTCATATTTTTATTTATTTTTATTTAAAAAAAATATAGTTAAAAAAATCCTACTGATTGGTAAATAATTTTCAACATGTACTTACTGACGTTTCTCGACTTTCACAAGTCATTCTTGATCATTTCAGTTTCTGTTAGCAACTAGATAACTTCATCAGATTTTAAATCTGCAGAATGTGCAATAATAATGATACATCCCAGAAAAGCACACATATATAACACATGTAAGAATAAAAGTGTCATTTTAGGCTTAACCTAGTCTTTAAGCGTAGGTTTCACATTTATTCATTAAAACTATAGGCCTCTCAATTAATTACATGACATACTGATTTAATCAAATTAATCGTATATTAAATATTTGCTGAAAAAAGGCCTTTAAATAAAGAGAATTCAGTATATAATATTGAAAATCAGTATAAATATGATATAATATATCAAAGAGAATTAAAAGGCATTATATTATTGTGATGACCATGACCGTCAAAATCCAAAAATGACAAAATAAAATAAAATAAAATAAGAGTCATTTTTGGGTGAACTTACCCTTTAGGAAATTTATTTATTCTAACTTTATTACTAAGCACTGGTTTCAAATGTATTCTGTTAAACAAGGTGTAATCATATTCATATATGTGTTGATATTTGCTAAAAACATACTAAGATTTGAAATCTACGTTCTACTCGTACAGCTGATTGGACCAGACGATGTCGCCGTCCCCACTCACCTCTATAAAGTCGTCCTGGCCTCGAAGGACTCGTCTACGGACTCTCTGGCTCTCGGGGCGTTTGTGGTTCCGAACGGTCCGACCATCTGCTGGAGTTCCTGGTGAGTTTGTCTGAGTTAGAGCGGCTGTCCGGCCTCATGTTCCTTCCTAAAGTGAACAGAAGAACAGCTGAAGAACTTGTGTGATGTGGACTCCTGTCAGCTCATGGATAGTTCACGCTTTGCATCACAGGTCATAAGGTCACCAGTGCTCGAACACTTGTATTTGTATTTGGGTTTATGACACTTGGTTCCAACATTCACAGAAAAACGTACAAATATCAGAGAGGTTTTACATTTCAAAGCTTTAAACAACAAACTTTAAAAGTCATGGAAATGTCTGTATTTAATATGGTGTATTTGAGTATTATTTAAGCCATTGGACACCCTTCTCCTATGATTTATTGCATATATCATATATAGGTGTTTCTTCAGCCCAGTGGTTGATCTTTATTAAAACGAACAAATTTCAGCTTTGATAAACATTTATAACAGCAGAAGATTTTTATCAATCAAGCTGTAATTGTGCCAAATGATGCAAAATGTGTGAAAATATTATTTAATTGTGTGTATTTAGGATACATAAAATGTTAGCTATGATACTAGATGGGTACATTTTGTAAGTACACATTTTTAAATAATAGAGATTATGATACTGGTTGAGAAACATTTTGTGTAAAAGATAATAATTGTACATATGAACCAATTACACATGCAAATCAACAATGACTAAAGGTTTGCATAGCATGCAGACATGATTTTTGTCATGAGATTTCACAGAATGAGTTTCATTCTGTGTCATTTGAGTCATCATTGAGTCTGTGTCGTGTATTTGGCGCCATCTCCTGGTGGTCATATGTAACATTGTGCTTCATGTGGATTATCTAATGATCTATACATCTGATTATCTTGTGTGTGGACTCGTTTGAAAGATAATCACTGACTCTAAATAATCATATGTGATATTTTATGTTCCTTTATGTTTTGTGAAGTTATAAGTGAAAACTTGGCATATAAGCAACACCAACATAATTATCATACTTGGCTATAACTATAAATATATTACTATATTTTTATCTGTGAGTAAAACAAATAGGCTGGTTGTATTTTACTCTTTGAGAGCCTTCCAACAACATATGACACATGATTATTTGATCAGTTTGATGCTTTCAGACAGGCAGGTGAAACGCTGTCTGTGCCTGAAGCTTTCCTAGTCTTTTGTTTCTGGAAGACCCGGCACACATCCTCCTCACAGATCATAAGTGCATATTGAGTAGCAGGAGGGCAGTTCCAGGAGGTGTTGGAGCGTGTGTGTGTGAAGTGAAGATCTGAGCGGGGGAGAGGTGTGAGACTGGGATTTTCAAATCTACAGTAAAACACATTCAGTTCATCAGCCATTCGTTGACTCACTACAGAGCGAGGGGGTGGTGTCTTGTACTAGGTGATGCTTTTTAGGCCTTTCCACACAGATGCGGGAGCGTTGGCTGAAAACTGTTTTTTCAGCTTTTCAGCGTAGCTTCTTTTAGCCACTCTGATTTCCTTAGTGTGTTTCTGGCCTGGTTGTACAGTTTTATCCCCACTTCTGTAAGCATCCTCTTTGGCATGACGAAGCTGTCTGAGTTTTCCTGTAAACCACAGTTTATCGTTATTGAATGAAATAAATGTCCTAATAGGGATGCACATGTCCTCACAGAAACTGATATGTCGTCACAATATCTGTGAGCTTGTCGAGATTGGTGCTTGCAGCCTCAAAAACACTCTTATCAGTGCAGTCAAAGCAGGCTTGTAGTTCAAGCTCTGCTTTATTGGTCCATCCATTTACAGTCTTTACTACAGGCTTAGCTGATTTTAGTTTCTGCTTGTAAGTCACGAGAAGATGAACCAGTCAGTGATCAGAGAGTCCTAAAGCCGCACGTGGGACAGAGCGATATACGTCTTTTACAGTGGTGTAGCATTGCTCCATTGATTTATTTCTCTGGTGGGGCATGTAATGTGTTGTTTGATTTTGGGAGTTAAATGATAAGAGAGTACGGGTGTTGTTGCACCATCTGTGATGTGATAAAACAGCTGTTGCTACACTGCGTTCACGCATACTTGTGGCAGGACATTAACGCTCACCAGAATAAATGAGGAAAACTCCCATGGCGAGTAGAAAGGCTTACAGTTGATAAAGAGCGCCTCTAAATGCTGTTACATCTATACACCAACGTTTGTTGACGTAAAAGCATGTTCCACCACCTCTCGTTTTCCCCGATGATTCCGCAACACGTTCTGCTCTGAACAGCCGGAAGCCCAGCAGATGTAGCGTGCTGTCCGGGATGGCTTCACTCAGACAGGTTTCTGTGAAACACAAAGCAACAGAGAGTTAGAAAAGTCCTTATTTGTTTGAGTGAGCAGAAGCAGTTTGTCCGTTTTGTTGGCAAGGGAGCGGACATTCGGCAGATGAATACTTGGCAGCGGAGTCCTAAAACTTCACAAGTGCGCAGGCTCACTTCCCTCACGTGGGTCTCTTGCATCGCTCGTAGAGCACCGCTGCGCCTCCAACTAAGATGTCTAATAAAACATCAGAATAATCAAACATAAAGCATAAAAATAACAGGAATGCTCTGCCGAATATTCAGCAGTTCATACCTGGTGAAACTGATCTGGAAAGACTGACAAAAAACATGACAAACAAACAAAAGTAATTAAAATGTTAGAGAGCTCCAGACCAAAGCAGCCATCTGTGGCGCCATCTTGTCAGTTCTGACAACTCTGCAGTTTCTACATAATCATACAGTGAATGTCAGTGTGTGTTGTGTGTAATTGAGTAAGATGTTAAACTCTCAGACCTTGTCTGGTCTGATGAGGAACTGCAGAGGATCTGATCTCGCCGCAGCTGCAGTGAACTTCCTGACAGCAGTTGCGTGTAATCACATTTGACGTTTAGATTGCGCCGCAGTAAATGTGTGAGTCCAGTGTACTTGACAGATTACACCTGAACACTCACACACTCGAGCTGTGCCAGGTTTCTGTTGGTCTGAGTAAAAGTGTGCAGATGTATCAAGCAGAAATATGGCTTTAGACACTTTGTGTAGAAAGAACCTGCAGTAGTTGAACTTAGTAAACACAGTCACATTAGATGTGTCCGTGTAACTTCAATAAATCTCTTTGTTTCTTTATGTAATAACTAGTGAAAGTGACTGTTAGCATGCTAAATATAGTGGCAAGAAAAAGTTTGTGAACCCTTTGGAATTAGCTGGTTTTCGGCATTAATTGGTCATATCAATATAGACAAACACAATGTGCTTAAGCTAACAACACACAAACAATTATAATCTTACATGTCTTTATTGAACACATCCCATTAAGCATTCACAGTTATGTGGGGAAATGTAAGTGAATTCTTGGATTTAATAACTGGTCGATAATCGTTTGGCAGCAATAACCTCAATCAAGCCTTTCCGGTAGATGCAGATTAAACCTGCACAACGTTCAGAAGGATTTCTGGATCATTCTTCCTTACAGAACTGCTTCAGCTCAGACATATTCTTATGATATCTGGTGTGAACGGCTCTTTTGAGGTCATTCCACAGCACCTCAATTGTTTTATTTTTTAAATCATTCTGTAGTGGATTTACTTCGATGTTTAGGGTCATTGTCGAACTTCTACTGAGCTTCAGCTGGCACACTGCCACCCTGATATTATCCTGTAGGATATCTTGATCAACTTGGGATTTCATTCTACCCTTGATGATCCAGGCCACGCGGTCCAGTCCCCAAATTACGATGCTCCCTCCACCGTACTTCACCGTTGGGATGATGTTTTCATGTTGGTATGCGGTGCCCTTTATACGCCATACATAGTGCTGCATGTTCCTCCCAAACAATCCAACCTTAGTTTCATCAGGCCACAAAACATTTTCCCAATAGTGTTGTGGAGTGTCAAGGGGACTTTGGCAAACTTCAGGTGTGCAGAAATGTTTTTGTTGGAGAGCAGCGGCTTCCTTCATGATGTCCTGCCATGAACACACACCTGTTTAATGTTTCCCATATAGTAGACTCATGAACAGAGATGTTAACCAGATCCAATGATTCCTTCAAGTCTTTAGCTGTCACTCTAGGGTATTTTATTACCTCATTGAGCATTCTGCGGTGTGTCCTTTGAGTCATCATGGCTGGACGGCCACTTCTAGTGAGAGTACCTATAGTACTAAATCATCTCCATTTATAGACAGTTTGTCTAACTGTGAACAGATGAATATCTAACGGCCACTTCTAGTGAGAGTATCTATAGTACTAAATCTCCTCCATTTATAGACAGTTTGTCTAACTGTGGACAGATGAATATCTAACGGCCACTTCTAGTGAGAGTACCTATAGTACTAAATCATCTCCATTTATAGACAGTTTGTCTAACTGTGAACAGATGAATATCTAACGGCCACTTCTAGTGAGAGTACCTATAGTACTAAATCATCTCCATTTATAGACAGTTTGTGTAACTGTGGACAGATGAATATCTAACGGCCACTTCTAGTGAGAGTACCTATAGTACTAAATCATCTCCATTTATAGACAGTTTGTCTAACTGTGGACAGATGAATATCTAACGGCCACTTCTAGAGAGAGTACTTATAGTACTAAATCATCTCCATTTATAGACAGTTTGTCTAACTGTGAACAGATGAATATCTAACGGCCACTTCTAGTGAGAGTATCTATAGTACTAAATCATCTCCATTTATAGACAGTTTGTCTAACTGTGAACAGATGAATATCTAACGGCCACTTCTAGTGAGAGTACCTATAGTACTAAATCATCTCCATTTATAGACAGTTTGTCTAACTGTGGACAGATGAATATCTAACGGCCACTTCTAGTGAGAGTACCTATAGTACTAAATCATCTCCATTTATAGACAGTTTGTCTAACTGTGAACAGATGAATATCTGACGGCCACTTCTAGTGAGAGTACCTATAGTACTAAATCATCTCCATTTATAGACAGTTTGTCTAAATGTGGACAGATGAATATCTAACGGCCACTTCTAGTGAGAGTACCTATAGTACTAAATCATCTCCATTTATAGACAGTTTGTCTAACTGTGAACAGATGAATATCTGACGGCCACTTCTAGTGAGAGTACCTATAGTACTAAATCATCTCCATTTATAGACAGTTTGTCTAACTGTGGACAGATGAATATCTAACGGCCACTTCTCGAGAGAGTACATTTATGCATTTTGGCAGACATTTACATTTACATTTATGCATTTGGCAGACGCTTTTATCCAAAGCTGACTTACAGTGCACTTATTACAGGGACAATCCCCCCAGAGCAACCTGGAGTTAAGTGCCTTGCTCAAGGACACAATGGTGGTGGCTGTGGGGTCCTTCTGATTAACAGGTATGTGCTTTAGCCCACTAGACCACCACCACTCAATACCTATAGTACCTATAGTACTAAATCATCTCCATTTATAGACAGTTTGTCAAACTGTGGACAGATGAATATCTAACGGCCACTTCTAGAGAGAGTACCTATAGTACTAAATCATCTCCATTTATAGACAGTTTGTCAAACTGTGGACAGATGAATATCTAACGGCCACTTCTAGAGAGAGTACCTATAGTACTAAATCATCTCCATTTATAGACAGTTTGTCTAACTGTGGACAGATGAATATTTAACGGCCACTTCTAGAGAGAGTACCTATAGTACTAAATCATCTCCATTTATAGACAGTTTGTCTAACTGTGGACAGATGGATATCTAACGGCCACTTCTAGAGAGAGTACCTATAGTACTAAATCATCTCCATTTATAGACAGATTTGTCTCACTGTGAACAGATGAATATTTAAGCTGCTCCTTTCCAGCTTTATGCAACAATTCTTGACAGTCTTCTGAGATCTCTTTTTTGTGAGTCATGATCCACGTCAGCAGACGCTTCTTATGAATATCAAACTCAAAACGTTTGAGTGCTATTTATAAGTCAAAGTAGCTCTAACCCACACCTACAATTTTGTTTCATTAACTGGATCCCAGGTTTGCCAACTCCTGACTCGAATTAGCTTATATTGATGTCATTAGCGTAGGGGTTCACATACTTTTTCCAAACTACACTGTGAATGTTTGAATGATGTGTTCAATATGTACAAGAACAATACGATAATGTGTGCGTTATAGTTCCAGTCTTCTAAGGTCAAACGATGGGGCTGAATTTTATGTCATTGTTTGCTGCCAAGGGCTACGATAAATACATTCGATTTTAAGGTGAACTGTTCTTTTAACTTAATTTCATGATTTGTTTTAAAATTCCTCCTTGAGCAGGTGATGATAATGTCATCTGTGACCTTGATAATTTTTCACCTCTGGTCGTAATCAAAACTGACTGAACAATCGTCAGTAAACAAGTAAACAAGAGGTGTTTATCTTCAATCTCACTGAAGCCGTTTGACCTCTCAACATCAGTATAAAAGACATTAAGTCACACTGTGTACCTGAAACAATAACAGCATAAAATATGCTTACATATGCTTTAATATTTAGGTCACATCCCTGCATTGAGGGAGGGAAATCTAAATGAACAGAAACATAATGGATTAGTTTGTAGGATTTATTTTTCATAATTACTGTAAGCACGTCCCAGATAAATCATAGTCGTGTTGTGAAGAATCGCTGCTGTCCGTGCAGTATCGTAACTTTCCACCACGTGCTGTTAAACCAGTTACACACTGAGAAATACAGCTCCCATGATTCCACTTGACTTTTCACACACACCTCCCGTGACCGTTTCTGTGGCGTCCTTCGTCAGCGTTCTGTGCCGCGGCGAGACAGTGATCAAACGCTGTTTTTTGCAAGCGAGTCACATTCAAAGTTTGTTTGCCAGCATGGCTATTTTAGTCAGAAATTCCCTTTCTCCAACAAAAATCTTTCCAAAGTGGAATTCACCTTCAGCGGTGTTCTGCGGGAGCTGCATGTTTTTCTCATTACTTGATGTTGTTGACATTGACTTGTTGTTGTTGTTGTTGTTTTGGATGCATTTCAGCTACGTGTTGTTACTCCAGCTATGTTTAGGGATTTTTTTGTCATTCATACAATATATCAGAAATGGTGCGAAAATGTGATTTACATCATCTTATTTATTGTAAAAATTCACTTTGCCCTTAAGAATCAAGAACATCAGTCTGGAGTTGACTCCTGGAATCGATTCTAGTATTTCTGGTATTGAACCGCCCTTCAGAAGTATTACAGGTAGTGTTTATGAATTCTTTAAAGGATTGTTTCTGGTTTTATAGGTAAATCAACATACCAATGGCTTAATTAGAGTCAGGAGTTGTCAAACCTGGCATCCAGTTAATGAAACGAGATTGGAGGTGTGGGTTAGAGCTACTTTGACTTATAAAAACACTCAAACATTTTGAGTTTGTTATTCACAAGAAGCATCTGCTGACGTGGATCAAGAACTGTTGCTTTGCATAAAGCTGGAAAGAAGAGCTTAGATATTCAGTATCAATAATCAATTATATTATGTAGTACTATAGGTACTCTCTCTAGAAGTGGCCGTCCAGCCAAGATGACTTCCCAATGGCTTAGAATCGGAGAATCAATTATTGTTGGAATAAACTCCCAGCCCTGACTAGGATTAGCTTTTGTTGACGTCATTAGCCTATGGGGTTCACATACTTTTTCCATCCTACACTGTGAATGGTTAAATGTTCAATATGTACAAGAACAACATGATAATGTGTGTGTTATTAGTTAAAACAGAGTGTGTATGTTCATTATTGTAACTGAGATGATCAAACCAGATTTGAAGACAAATTTATACACAAATGCAGGTAACATAAGAAGTATTCATGTAGTCCCAACTCAAATTGAATAAGTAAAACCATTTTAATACTTTAAATGGTATAGAACGTCATGTAAGTTATGACAAAATGTTCAAGAATAGTGTTGCTTCGATACTGAGCCATTGGGAATCGAATCTCGACTCCCTCTGCCAAGGGGCGTTCCATGATTTTTTGGCATTCATACTATCAATCATAAATCTGTTCATTGTAAGATTTCACTTTGCCTCACATTTTTCTTAAAGGGACAGTACACCCAAAAATGAAACTTCTCTCATCATTTACTCACCCTCATGCCATCCCAGATGTGTGTGACTTTCCCTCTTCTGCAGAACACAAAGTAAGATTTTTAGAAATATATTTCAGCTCTGTAGGTCCATACAATGTAAGTGAATGGTGACCAGAACTTTGAAGCTCAAAAAGCACATAAAGGCAGCATAAAAGTAATCCATAAGACTCCAATGGTTTAATCCATGTCTTCAGAAGTGATATGATAGGTGTGGTTGAGAAACAGATCAATATTTAAGTCCATTTTAAATATAAATTCTCCTCTATGTGCAGCAGATGGCGATATGCACGAAGAATGCAAATTGCCAAAAACAAAGGAAGAAGAATGTGAAAGTGAAAGTGGAGATTTATAGTAAAAAATGGCTTAAATATTGATCTGTTTCTCAGTCTTATGAATTGCCTTTATGCTGCCTTTATGTGCTTTTTGTGCTTCATGAGACTCTAAATCACTTATTAACTATAAGGTTACAAGGATACGAGAAAGAGAAAAAGTTATGAACCATCCGCCTAGAAAAGTCCCATCACTAAAATGACAATTTCAACCACTTAGCTGAAGTAACAAATGTTTTTGTAGGGGATAATGTAATAAAACAAGCTTTTAAACCCTTGTGAACTCTGGCCCCATAGACTTCTATTGTAAGGGTCAAGCGACATTGACATCAGTACTGTTGATAGAACCTGCAATATTCCTTTTTCATTTTTGTTGTGTGTAAAATCATAAAACAACAGATCTGCTTGATCAGATATTGAAAATCTTCAGAATATGAGTTTAAGCTTTAAATATAAGTAATCTTCAGATGAACTGATCCATATGTTTGTGCATGTATTGTGGTGTGTGAGTGTTCAGACGGCGTCTGCAGTGGATCAAGTGTGTATGAACCTCAGGCTGTAATTAGACGTGCGGTCTGCTAACATGCCACAGCGCATTTGATCATGAAAGTGCGCCGTGCTGAAACATCTCCTCTAATCACAGCTTCTGTCTGTTGAATGCACTCGCTTTTTCCACTTCATATAGACTGAATGCTTTGTTTCAATCTATTGTTGTTTGTCTGGGACTTGTTTCCGGCGCAGTCAGTGCTGTATACTGCGTGTATAATCTGTATATGGTCTTACATATATCTCTTCAGTTATGGACTATCATGTTTATTCTCATTAAATCTCGCTCATATAAGACTCGCAGCGGCGTCTCTCTCTCTGTCCTCTCATGATCTTCTGTGCTCAATGAACTCCATGTTCAAGAGCTGAGTGACGTCCTCAGAGGACTGTATCCTAATGTGACCAGAGGAAAAAGGGAGGGACTTCATAGAATTGAATGTTGTTATTGTGGGATTTAAAAACGATTATGTTATGGAGCATGCTATAATTGGGGGTGCATTACATGTCAACACAAAAGTACAAAAACCAAGTGCTTTCTAAATAAAACCACTATTGGCTTAAGTTAATGTTTCTTCAACGTAACAGATCCGCTAGTTGTGAAGTTTAAGCATTAAACACATTTATGATATAATAAGAGAAAGGATGTTTTGCTGAGTGAGTTGTGGACTATGTTACGGTGACTAAACTGGATGCCGTTACACACACTGATTAAATGCAGCACTTCAAGTAACACATAATTAAGAGATCTTTTGTCTAATCTGCCATTTGTGCAGTCATGTGTTCAAAATAATTTTAAGAATTGTTTGTTTTTGCAGATATTCATGTGATATTTTCAGCAGTGACAGTAAAATATTTTATAAATCTGCCTTAAATATAATGTTGGTAGTTTTATGAGATGTTATGAAAAACTGTAAACTTTTGTGGATGTAAAATGTGCCTTGAAGGATATCAGAAGCACCATTCTTGTTATTTGAAATATTAAAAAAATCAGATGTAACAGTTGAAAAATACACCATTGACACCATTTACATAAGATCTCTGATTTAACTGGCAAAGGATAATATAATATAACTCAAAATAATAATGCACGAGGGCCCGGTCACCTGCACGAGGGCCCGGTCACCTGCACGAGGGCGAGCGCACATGCACGAGGGCGTGCGCACGTGCACGAGGGCGAGCGCACGTGCACGAGGGCGCGCGCACGTGCACGAGGGCGCGCGCACGTGCACGAGGGCGCGCGCACATGCACGAGGGCGAGCGCACATGCACGAGGGCGCGCTCACATGCACGAGGGCGGACACCCATGTGACTCTACCCTCCCTAGCAACTGGGACAATTTGGTTGCTTTGGAGACCTGACAGGAGTCACTCTCAAACTCGCGACTCCAGGTGTTATTGTCAGTGTCAATACTTGCTGAGATACCCAGACCCCCAATTTTTTGTCAAATAATTTATTGAAACATGCTAAAACATAAAGACGTTTCTAAATTCAAATCGCACTTTAAACTTAAATTCAACCACCTCCCCAAATACAAACATTTACCGTCTCCAACGGCTCGATTTGCCATCACGCAAATATCCGTCAAAGACAACAGGTGGAAAATTACGAATCGCCTACAGCTCAAGAACTAAAGACAATTATAAATGTAAAGACAATAATAATCAAACTAAATAAGGCCTAATATATTCCCTCGTGTTCCCAAAATAATGCTGCCAAATGTGTTCCTAACGAATTTGTGAGAGTCTCTAGTTTCATTCGACATGCCATTTTAAACATATGAGTGATTTATTGAGAAACACCACGCTGCTAAACACAATGTACACTGATGTGTACGGTAGCACAATGTTTCAGTAGAAATCCTATATTTACTGCATTATCACACTGAGTATAAATTAGTTCATGCAAAAGCTGATAAATGTGTCTTTCAGAGGCTTTATATGGAGTTATGATGAAAATAAGATGCATTTCAAACTGTTCTGAGACCAGTGCAGACAGACAGCACACTGTAGGTTAAGTCATTCACTAAATAGGGAGCAAGGGAGCATCCTATAGCTCTCTATAACTGTTCTGAGACCAGTGCAGACAGACAGCACACTGGAGGTTAAGTCATGCACTAAATAGGGAGCAAGGGAGCATCCTATAGCTCTCTATAACTGTTCTGAGACCAGTGCAGACAGACAGCACACTGGAGGTTAAGTCATGCACTAAATAGGGAGCAAGGGAGCATCCTATAGCTCTCCTATAACTGTTCTGAGACCAGTGCAGACAGACAGCACACTGGAGGTTAAGTCATGCACTAAATAGCGGAGCAAGGGAGCATCCTATAGCTCTCCTATAACTGTTCTGAGACCAGTGCAGACAGACAGCACACTGGAGGTTAAGTCATGCACTAAATAGGGAGCAAGGGAGCATCCTATAGCTCTCCTATAACTGTTCTGAGACCAGTGCAGACAGACAGCACACTGGAGGTTAAGTCATGCACTAAATAGCGAGCAAGTGAGCATCCTATAGCTCTCCTATAACTGTTCTGAGACCAGTGCAGACAGACAGCACACTGGAGGTTAAGTCATGCACTAAATAGGGAGCAAGGGAGCATCCTATAGCTCTCCTATAACTGTTCTGAGATCAGTGCAGACAGACAGCACACTGGAGGTTAAGTCATGCACTAAATAGGGAGCAAGGGAGCATCCTATAGCTCTCCTATAACTGTTCTGAGACCAGTGCAGACAGACAGCACACTGGAGGTTAAGTCATGCACTAAATAGCGAGCAAGGGAGCATCCTATAGCTCTCCTATAACTGTTCTGAGACCAGTGCAGACAGACAGCACACTGGAGGTTAAGTCATGCACTAAATAGCGAGCAAGGGAGCATCCTATAGCTCTCCTATAACTGTTCTGAGATCAGTGCAGACAGACAGCACACTGCAGGTTAAGTCATGCACTAAATAGGGAGCAAGGGAGCATCCTATAGCTCTCCTATAACTGGTCTGAGATCAGTGCAGACAGACAGCACACTGGAGGTTAAGTCATGCACTAAATAGCGAGCAAGGGAGCATCCTATAGCTCTCCTATAACTGTTCTGAGACCAGTGCAGACAGACAGCACACTGGAGGTTAAGTCATGCACTAAATAGGGAGCAAGGGAGCATCCTATAGCTCTCCTATAACTGTTCTGAGACCAGTGCAGACAGACAGCACACTGGAGGTTAAGTCATGCACTAAATAGGGAGCAAGGGAGCATCCTATAGCTCTCCTATAACTGTTCTGAGACCAGTGCAGACAGACAGCACACTGGAGGTTAAGTCATGCACTAAATAGGGAGCAAGGGAGCATCCTATAGCTCTCCTATAACTGTTCTGAGACCAGTGCAGACAGACAGCACACTAGAGGTTAAGTCATGCACTAAATAGGGAGCAAGGGAGCATCCTATAGCTCTCTATGCAGTTAAGTGCGTTCATTCCTAAAATCTGATCAAAAGTTCAGTTTCAGGCTGCAGATGATGTTTGGATCACTCAACATGTTAATTTAGACCCGCTGTCCACACATATATAGACATCAAAATTATGATATATATTTTTTGCATGCTTATTATGTGCTACTACTCACAAATGAAAAAGGGAAATGGAAAATGCACACAGCAGTCACGCTCGGGTCTCAGGAGGCGTTAAGATACCTTATGCGGAACCATTCTCAGTCTCGCTGGCACAGTTACCGTTTCTTTTTCCATTGTGCTGCGGCGAAATTGGGGTCAAAATAAACGTAACGTTTAATACTTGCTGTAAGAGGTTTGTTGTAATCACTTTAAGCAATCGTAATAGATCTAGAAAGGATGCCAAGAACAGAAATCAGAAGGTTAACACACTAAAAATCCCAGAATGGTGGTCGTTGACCCTGTGTGTATAAAGGTCATGCGCAGTATGTTGAATTGTTTTGGCATTTATGCGTCTTTATTACGTATGTAAGAGAGGACAAAACGCCACTTGTTCAGGAAACACCATCCTTTACTCTTTTTCTTCCTGCTGTGTAGGACAGCTTTGTCCAATTAAACTGATGTATGGCGCTTGTGTGCACACCTGCTGTACCTTTGATTTGTAACACTCTCGCTGTGTTGCGTTCACTGCAACATTTCTGCAGGGACAAACTGAACATGAGTCACCACAATGGCGTCTTATTCGGGGAATTGGCTGAATGTTGGAGCTCTTTAATGCATCTTTTCTAAAAAGAAAATGCATTTTGATGAAAAAGTGCTGGCGGTGTGAAATCCAAAATGCTGAAAGGGCGTATTTGAATGACGTACAGGACCGGAGCGGTTGCGTTCGACACTTCTTTTTCTTGCTTTGAGAGATACCTGGAACTCATTAGAAGTTTTCTCAGGTGACAGCATTGCTGCAATGCATGTCAATAAGAAGTGAACAATAGACTTGATAGCGTGCACGATTAGTGAAATGATCTCTATTTATATTTGTCTCATTTATCTCGTTTATCTCTGTGTAAGATGTTGTTTTGTCTCTATTCAAACCGCTTTAAATGTGTCTGTATGTGTGAGTGTGTGATTGTTTTTGCCGGCGTCTCCTTTTGGAGGCAAATATGCAGCTCTGTAGCGCCGGGTCACCGTTTTCCTCCGGGAGAACAAACTCATCCTGTCCTGGCACCGAGGGACCTCATCAGGACCTGCTGCCATGGCAACCCGATACACCAAACACCATATTCACTCATACTCATGACAGAGCTAATGAAGAAATTGTCTTTGTGTTTGGCTCCATTCACACTTTTTAATTTAGTGTGTGTTTCGTTTTTAACATTTAGTCAAATGAATCTATACATTGACCTGAAAGCATTTATAATGGATGAAGTGTTCCAGTGAAGGGATATTTCACCCAAACATTATGATTCTGGCATCATTTACGGCCCGTTTTTGTGAATCACACCTTAACCGATAGGTGGCATTAACGTCTTTCACGTGTTTTAAGTGAGTCATTAAAGCATTGATAAAGCACCGATTCATTTGCAACCAGGGCCGTAGCTAGAGGGGTTAAAGGTGGTAATGATTCAAGGGGCCCATAGGTCCTGGGGGGCCCCATAACAAATTATAAACTGTATTTTTTAATAGGAAAGAGGCCCAATGCGATATACAGCCAGGGGCCCTACAAAACCCATCTACGGCTCTGTTTACAACCGCAATGGGACTAATAACACTTTACTAAAATGAGCATGTCCACAAATCTACTTTGGGAACTAAGCAGAGTGTTCATAAGTGTTTACCCCACAAATGACAACAAAGCATATTTATCATTTAGTGCATGACTACACAAAAACAACAACAATATCCGCCTAAAAATCAATAATTATGTCCTGATTGCAATGCCATCTGTCACTTTTACTCATAATTAATCCAGCGACTTCTCCTCATTCAAAGAGATTACTAAAGCAAACTAACTGCACACAGTGGCAAGAAAAAGTATGTGAACCCTTTGGACTTTTCTGCATTTTTTTTTGCACGAGTTATTCATAGAAAAGTCCTAATAATAGACAAACACAATCTGCTTAAAGTAATGACAAATAAATAACTGTAGTTTTCATTTCTTTATTGAACATTGTTTAATTATTCACAGTCCATGCTGGATAAAGTATGTGAACCCTTTTATTTAATAACTGGCAGAACGTCCTACAGCAGCAATAACCTCCACCAGACGTTTCCTGTAGCTGCTGATCAGCCTTGTAAATCACGGAGAAGGGATTGTACACCATTCCTCCCAGTTCATTAATATTTCTGGGATTTCTTGCATGAACAGCCCTCTTCAGGACATGCCGCAACATCTCATTTGAGTTAAGGTCTGGACTCGGACATGGCAATTCCAATCCACACATTTTCTTCTTCTTCTTTTGTGGATTTTCTCCCCAATTTGGAACGGCCAATTCCCAAAGCGCTCTAAGTCCTCGTGGCGTCATAGTGACTCGACTCAATCCGGGTGGCGGAGGACGACGTCATCTTATCACGTGACTTGTTGAGGGCGTTACCGTGGAGACGTAGTGCGTGTGGAGGCTTCACGGTATTCTCCACGGCATCCACGCACAACTCACCACACGCCCCACAGAGAGCGAGAACCACATTATAGTGACCACGAGGAGGTTACCCCATGTGACTCTACCCTCCCTAGCAACCGGCCCAATTTGGTTGCTTAGGAGACCTGACTGGAGTCACTCAGCACGCCCTGGATTCAAACTCACGACTCCAGCGGTGATAGTCAGCGTCAATACTCGCTGAGATACCCAGACCCCCCATTGTCTTCTTCTTGAATCATGCTGTTGTTGATTTGGATCATTGTCTTGGTGAATAACCCCAAATGTTAGACGACGGGCCGTTACCCTGACCTTCTGTTAAATCTCTTGATCTATTTTGAAGTCATTGTTCTCTCAATGATTGCAAGCTGTCCTGGTCCTGATGCAGCAAAACAATCCCAAACCTTGATGCTTCCTCCACCATGCTTCACAGTTGCAATGAGGTTTTGGTGTTGGTGTGCAGTGCCTTTATTGCTCCAGATATAGTCTTATGTGCTTCTACCAAACATAGGAGCATCAAGGTGGTCTTTCGCAAACTTGAGACCTGCAGGAATGTTTTGGAGAGCTTGTGGAGTCTCCTCCATGTTAGCCTCCCATGAACACCATTCTTATTCTGTGTTTTTCTCATAGTTGATACAGAGAACAGAGACTTTGAGAGATTTCTGCAGAACTTTTGCTGCTACCTTTGGGTTCATTTTCACTTCCTCGATCTGTGCAGGACTCTCCCTCCAAGCAAACGAAATATTTGTCATACTGTGGATTGGTGAACGTCCAGGTCTTTTAAAAATGTTTTGAAGCCTTTTCCAGCTTCATGTATCTCTACGATTCTTCTTCTAAGGTCCTCTGACATATGTTCACAGGCTTCTTGAGAAGTTTAGACTCTGTTTAGACTGTTGTAGGAGTGTTGGTGGCGTACTGGTGGCGTACTGGTCTAAAGCACATAACTGTTAATCAGAAGGTTGTTGGTTCGATCCCCACAGTCACCACCATTGTGTCCTTGAGTAAGACACTTAACTCCAGGTTGCTCCGGGGATTGTCCCTGTAATAAGGGCTCTGTAAGTCCCTTTGGATAAAAGCGTCTGCCATATGCATAAAAGTAAAGTAAAAGTAAAAGTTTTACAGAGCAAGGCACCTCTAAATTCCAGATATGCACCTTCACAGCCCACACTCGAATGCTATTGGCTCACACTATAGTCTACGTAAGGGGTCGGCAACCTTTTGGACATGGAGTGCCATTTTTATTTGCATTTAAAATAAAATCAAGCATGTGCAAATAAACATATGCATGCATGTTTGAGTCCACTTGTGAAAATGTTTCTATTTGAATAATTTATTTTTCATCCCAGATATTATCAGCAGAACAGTTTGAGTGAAAATGTAGTTTTCACAGAGCATCAAACATGCTTTAATGAAAGGAAACCTGTCCTTTTGTACAACATGAGTCAACTGGTCACGAAATTGTGTGGAATATTAAATATTTCTTATATTATGTCATTGTAATCTTGTAATCAATAGCAGGCTATTTTATTCATATGATGCTTTTCCCACCTTCATCCCAATCTTGATGTAATCCTTCCTCATGATCACGCAGCGTGTTTTCATCAGCTGAAAGGGAGACTAAACACTATTAAAGTGTGACGAGACTCACGCTGCATGTGCAAGTAATTCGTGTATCACAAGCCGATAAACTATTCAGCCCTTTTCGGTGAATCGCACCTGCAAAATCCTAAAACTTTATTTCCAGGTTTAATGTATATTTTGAATAGACTCAGATTTTCTGTTTTAATGGTTTCATGTAATACTGAGTGTGATTATGGTTTATGAAGGTGTACCTGTATGCTGGGCTGGACATCTCAAGGATTAATAATGGTGTTTATCTTATTACATCACGTGTTTTCTTTGGCTCTCATCTGCACAGCCTGATCGGAGAAAAGCGGGCTCGTTTACCGAAACATGAAGCTCTGCCAGCTCGCCATACGTGAATGGCTTGAATGTGCTGCACGAGACTGTTGGGTACACTGCAGTCCCGTCACACATTAACAGTGTTAATTCTCCCATTCAGCTGATGAAAACACGCAATGTGATCATGAGGAAGGATTACATCAAGATGTAGATTGGGATGCAGGTGCATCTACTTCTCTCTCGCCATTGCTGGCGTGCCAGTGATTATCCCTCCCGCACTGGCACGCATGCCACAGGTTGCCGACTCTTGGTCTACATGCAAGAAATATCAGCAAAGAAGTCTTCCACTGAAAACTAGAGCTCTGGGTGATCACAGGTTTGCAGCCCCACTGAATAGGACCGATAATGCCAGATAAAGAAAGCTAATGTGAGATGAAAAACACAATTGCATCATTTTGTGCCGCTTCTATGACAGTATGACATTTTGGGCTCATACGTCGACCCATGTGCTCTTCAGGACTTGTATCTCGGTCCTTTACATCACAAGTGCAACGCTTCATCAGTCGAGCTATTGCACAGTTTGATCACACACGAACAACAAAACGAGTCATGCACTATAGCAACAACTTTTTGAAAAAATCGAGCTAAAGTAACGTGATTCTACAAGACCCCTTTGTCAAAGATTCAAAGTAGCATTAATGGCATGATAAACAAGGGTTTACATTACTAAAGTATCGATAAACATAACACATTACAGTATCATCCTGTAATGCATTACATGCTTTCCATTTCCTGTTCGGGCATGAAGCGCTGCTAATGTGATGATGGTTCGTGGAAATGATTGGCCCGTCCGTCCTCACTTTATCGAGAACAACTTCTGCTAGTCAACATTAAACATCTCAGTCATGACCAAAGGCCAAAGGAGACGGATGACATCTTCAACTTCTCCATCTGTCACTTCGGTTTAGTGCTCTGATTGATCTCTGGCGCAGTTGCAAAATGCTTCGAGATTACTTTATTTCATTTTGGGTGCATTGAAGTTTTTCTATAGATCACTTTCAGGCTTTTAGATGGATGAAGATCAAATCTTGGCTCTCTTATCTTAGCAATGACTGTAATAATGACTTAAAATATGTATAACCCTTAAGCTGTACTGTTATTTACCATTTAGCACGGTTAACATAACAATATGACACGATTACTTAAAAATACAAATATTAAAGGAATATTCCGGGTTTAATACAAGTTCAGTTCAATCGACAACATTTGTGCTAATACTGATTACAACAAAAATGTATTTTGACTCGTCCCTCCTTTAAAAAAAAAAGAGCAAAAATCGAGGTACAGTGAGACTCTTACAATGGAAGTCAATGAGGCCAATATTTGGAGGGTTTAAAGACAGAAATGTTTTATATAAGCACTTACATTAATTCTTCTTGTGCATTATTTGAGCTGTAAAGTTGTTTAAATCATAGTTGTTTTTACGGTCGTTTCAGGGTTTAACACCTTTGTGTCGTCATGACAACGGAGTTATACAATTGGATATGATGTAACCACACAAGTAAGTGATTTAATGACAGTAAAATCATGTTAACACACATATTGTTTGTGTCTATACTTTTGAATCAGTATTTTAATGTTAACAGATTAAACCCCATTGACTTGCATTGGAAGTGTCTCACTGGAACGCACATTTGTGCTTATTTGAAGAAAAGGAGGGATGAGTCGAAATTAATATTTGAGATATTCAACCCGCAATATTATCCTACGGGCACAAATATTCTTAAAACGTTAAGCCAATTCACTGTGGCATTCCTTCACTATAAGATACAGTCCTTGACATGTAAACTAAGGTTAATAGTTTTCTATACCATGGTAAGTTTTTGTTAGTCGCACACATAAGAGATGACATTTGCATAACTGTTACATAATACATTTTAAAACAATTAAAGGTTTGTCAGGGTTAGTTTTAGTGTTATTTTGTAAGGCCTTTTGGCCCTCTTATAAACAGCCAAATCTATACTGCAGTGTTCTGCATGTAGGGTGTTTTAAATGTTGCTTTCAGGCAAGTTGCTTTCTCAGGATTTTCCATTTATGCTTTTATGGAGGGAGTTCCTATCAAATCAAATCATTTCTTTTAAATGGAATCAACAGCCTGAGTCTGGCTTGCCCGTGATATCTCTCAAGCTAACAGAATTGAGTAACTACATTACGTTACATACCTGAGTTATGAAAGCACTTAACGTCATTAAAATCATAATCATTACTAGATAGAAGAGCACTCAAACTATTTCCTGCCAAACACACACAAGACTGTGTCCCAATCAGTGTTGGGGAATCTAATTTGAAACTAGTTTCCCAAGCTATTCATAAAGTAGTTAAACTAGAGTCAAGCTACTCTTTTAAAAAAGTAGTTAGCTCTGCAATCTTCTATATTATCTCCTGATATATATTTCATCATATATTTAATTATGGTGACATTCCTTTACTACAATTAACTGTGGTTTTACTACAGTAACCATATGGAATGTGTCGTATAACCATAGTAACCACAAAGTAACCATGGTTACTAAAGTCATAGTTACTGCAATGTCACTATAGTAATATGGAAGCCGAGGGATACATTATTAATCTATTAATTTGAAAATAAAAATGTAAATAAACATGTTTATAAATGGACAAATAAATAGACATATTTAAATGTTTTATTTAATTTATGTTTACAAATGTAATTTAATTTTCAAACATAATTGCACTTTTAAATGTGAACTAAATCATATTGCGTAAAGGCTGGGTCTGCCTCCTCCCGGGGCAGCATCGCTTGCAGGTTGCGAGGTCGTGGGAACCTTGGGTATATACCTCGGTCAGGGCCTCGGGACCATGTGAGAGTATTCCAGACTGAACTTCAGGCACGTGTCGATGACAGAGAATGTCCGCAGGTCCCCTAGCCTCTTGATGGACGTGAGCGCAGTCAGTGAGTGCCAGACTTGGAGATTCCAGAGGTCTGGTCGTGGGTGCCAGATGGTGCCCCATCCCCAAGAGAGGAAATCTCTCCTCAGGGGAATTCGCAACGGCTGTTTGAGGAGCGTGACATCTGACAACTAAGTCTGGGTGGGCCAGTAGGGTGCTACTAAGACGACCTGCTCTTCGTACTCCCTGACCTTGCACAGGGTCTGTGCAAGTAGGCTCACTGGGGGGAACACATACGTGTCAGAGCATCTGTACCGAGGGGAGCCTCGGTCAGGGCGTACCAGAGTGGATAGTAGGAGGATTCCTGGGAAGCAAACAGGTCTACCTGTGCTTGTCTGAATTGACTCCACCCCAAGGTGGTCCAGCTGATTTGGAGTGTCCACTCTCCCCTGAGCACGTGACCTGCCACGATAGCGTGTCAGCCACACTGTTGAGGTCGCCCGGGATATGATTCGCATCTGACTCCAGATTAGGAGACCGTGGGCAAGTTGCGACATGCGCCCTGAGCGCAAGCCGCCTTGGCAGTTGATGTACACTACGGTCACCGTGTTGTCCGTCCAGACCAACACACGCTTGTCCCTGGCCAGCAACTCGAGGCAGTTGATATGCCAACGAAGTTGTGGCCCTGTCCAGGAGCCGGCGACTGTGGGCCCCTTGCACATGGCGCCCCATCCACGCTTGGAGGCGTCTGTCGTACCTATACTAAGGGGACCCCTACCCGCAAAAATGCAAGGTCTGTCCAAAGGCTGAACAGGTGGCGGCAGATCGGCTTGATGACCATGCAATGGCCATCTAGGGACTTGAGTCTGAAGCCAGTGCTGAAGCAGTCTCATTTGCATCAACCCGAGCGGCGTGACCAATGCTGAGGATGCCATATGCCCCAGGAGCCTCTGAAATTGTTTTAGTGGGACCGCCGCTCTCTACCTGAATGACTTCAGGCAGTTCAACACTGACTGTGTGCACTCACTTGTGAGGCTCACTATCATAGAGACCAAGGTACTACTAAAGATATTCTATGATTCTGTAGTCTCATCTGTGATTTTGTACTCTATCACATGTTGGGGAGGGGGACTGTTGGAAAAGGAGAAGAATAAGTTAAACAAACTCATTAAGAAGGCAGGCTCTGTCGTGGGGTGTGTGTTACCCACTTTAGATGAGATAGTGCAGGATAAAATGATTGGGAAACTTTCTCTTATGAATAATCATGACTGTCATCCTCTTAATGAAATATTTGGAGCATTTGTGAGTACCTACAGCTCAAGATTAATTCATCCACGCTGCTACAAAGAGCGTTTTAGAAAGTCTTTTTTCCCAACTGCGATTAGATTTTATAACCAGTGTTATATAAGATGATATATAGATAATGGTCGTATATAATCATAATGCTTTGATGAAATTGATATTTGAGAACAAGACTTGTTGTTGTTGTGTATGTTGTCTGTTGTTGTTGTTGTTGTTGCTTATTTATTAATTGTATTTTTGAGCTGTTGTGACATATAAATTTCCCCTTGGGGATTAATAAAGTAAATCAAAAAAAAAAAAAAGTCTAACTCCATCCCGAGAAAGAGATGCTCTGAACCGGGGAGAGCTTGACCCGAACCCTAGCTGGCTGAGGTGTCTGAGCACCAGGTCTCTGTGTGCACACAACAAGTCTTGAGAGTGAGCTAGAATCAGCCAGTCATTGAGATGGTTGAGGATGCGGATTCCCTTAGCTGGGCAAAGGCTGCCTCTGCGACTTTCATGAATATGCGAGGTGACGAGCAGGGCGAAGGGGAGGACTCTGTACTGGTACGCCCAGCCCTTGAAGGCAAACCACATGAAGGGCATGTGTCAAGGTAAAACCGAGATGCAGAAGTACGCGTCCTTCAGGTCAACCTCCTCGAACCAATCTTGATACGATCTCTCACTAAAATGCGTCTCTGCGTTAGCATCTTGAATGGGAGTCTGTGCCCAAAATAAAATTTGTTATTGTATGGTTGCCGTAGTGAATCGAGGTTTGACAAGGACAGGGCTTTGAACACGTATTTTGTATGTAGCCACTCAATAATGAACTTTTGTTAATTTTAAACAAACAAAAAACCTTCCGTTGTGCACCTTTTAAGTTTGGTCCCAATTCACAAACTTCTACTACACCCAAAGTATGTACTGTACTTCACTGGTGTTTCTCATGCTGTAGCTCGATGCTTCATTCCAAAGAGCTCAATTCAGTATCTAGCTTGTGGGATAGCTTTGCGAATTGGGGTGCATCCTGACACTTCTCTCAGAGACTTATATAAGATATTAAAGTGACCAAGACCCTCGTGGTCAACCTCTCTTGCCGTCCGAATTAATGTAGCCCTGTGCGGTCAGTAATTAGCATGATGGCTCCAGTCGTGATGTGTTGACATGGAACAAACCGACAGGCACAGAGTGCCACAGTTTGAGCTTCACGTTTAGTTGCATGTTATTCAACTAAGCAGCTTTTGTACTGTAAATGCCCTTACAGCACCCTTGTGGTCTTGCAGGGGTTTTCAATCACTCTACATTGTGTACCAGTGTGCTGCCAGCTCAGATAGCATTTAATTAATACATATCAGTGACAGATGAAATTACTGGATTTGTGTTTTGATTTGTACCTTGTTTAGAAGACACCGATTTCACACTTTTCTAAGTATTTTTGTTTTGCTTTCCTGTTAAAATGTATAAACATTTATAACAAGAGACATTCTCTTGAAGATTAGTTTTTTTAGACTTTTTTTCAGAGAATATAACTTCTTATATAATATTACTCCATTGGTATTTTTTCTCCTTGTCTTAAACATAGCTGTTCTTCATGAGTAATACTGAGATTTTAAATTAGCCACGCCCCTCTTTCCAAAACCCCGCCCTCCAAAGATACCAAATGAGCTTTATTGAGACTGACATCATGCAGAAATGAAAACAAGACATTAAAAACAAAAGCAGCAAAATAGCGCCCTCAACTGGCAACTGTTATGAGCAGCATGGCATAAAAATGGCATTAAGCCTCCGTAATTAGCTGAAACTACAATACTGTGAGAACGCACAAAATGATTGACAGGTTGAAAGCATCAATGACCGCGGCCAGCGGACACATTTTTGTTTGCTGTCTAGAGCTGTCATAGAGACCGGTGAGATATCTTACCACACTTATTTCAGTAATAACTTTCTGGGTGTAGGAACTTTTGGAGGGGGGCCCTTGTGAGATAAATTTGCAAGTCATAATCCGTCCCTATGTGTAGGTCCCCCTCGTGCCGCCGTAGACTTCGAACCAGTCTGGCCAAAAACCTTTTATGCTTAAAAAGTCTCTGAATATTGAAGTCGGGCATATGTGGTGTCATTAGAAAGCTTTGAATCAGAATTTTTCAGAAATAACCATAATTTCTGCATTTATCTTACATAATAACACGGTCAAACGTGAATTTATTTATGTCGCAAATCAGCGCCACCTAGAGGTCATGTAGTAGACATATTAATATGAATATAAAAGTCTTTAAAAATAGCACTTTAACAGACAAATCATATATCAAATGAAAGCTCTCATTCTCAGGAGTGCTACTGTGCAGTTTACTTTGTTGCCCTAATGCCACGGTTTGAAAGATTTTTAAAGAATCACAAAAGTAAAATATAATAGTTGTAAGACATCATATTCAATCAATCACTGCTGTAAGCCCCAGATTGCTAAACACTTTATATCTTTATTTATAATTTTCTTTTAACTACCTAAGTTAAAAGCTTCATTTAGGCAGTTTTATAAAAGAAAATTGCTATTTTTTACTTGTTTGTGAACTTGCATGACCGAATAATCCAATGTTATATCTAAGATATCAGGACAAAACATGACATCCGGCAGGAAAAGCATGCGAAACAAATTATCGTAAATATATGATAATGACTATAATGATAAAATGCTATACATAGTTGCAAAGGGGAGGATCTCAGCTAGATTGAGCTTGTAGTCCACTAAGAGACCGAGATATTCAATGAAATAATGAGGGTGTTGCTTGAAATGAACATAAGACTGAATGTCTATGGACGAGCACATCTGTGAGGGGTAAAATGTGTTAGAGCGCCCCCTACAGTTCACATTTGTGAGGGGTAAAATGTGTTAGAGCGCCACCTACAGTTCACATCTGTGAGGGGTAAAATGTGTTAGAGCGCCCCCTACAGTTCACATCTGTGAGGGGTAAAATGTGTTAGAGCGCCCCCTACAGTTCACATCTGTGAGGGGTATAATGCGTTAGAGCGCCCCTACAGTTCACATCTGTGAGGGGTATAATGTGTTAGAGCCCCCTACAGTTCACATCTGTGAGGGGTAAAATGTGTTAGAGCGCCCCTACAGTTCACATCTGTGAGGGGTAAAATGTGTTAGAGCGCCCCCTACAGTTCACATCTGTGAGGGGTATAATGTGTTAGAGCGCCCCCTACAGTTCACATCTGTGAGGGGTATAATGTGTTAGAGCGCCCCCTACAGTTCACATCTGTATGTTGTGATGTAATGTGATGGAGAAATAATCTTGTTTGTTGTGCTTCCTGCCACACAGTGGAATAAAATTAGACCAATTTCTGGCAGTTAGTCCACAGTAGGTGTAAATGAGGAGCTTTTACATTTGAGTGTGAAAAATTGCAGGCGACAGCCCAAAAATGCACCACAGTTGAAGAGGTTAAAGTATTGCTGAAAATTATATTTTTTTACATTTGTGAATGCAACGACGGGCGATATCAAGCATGCATAGCTCGAAGTATTTGCATTCAATAGCACCATTGTGAGAGCCAGTGTTGTAAACATCAGGCTTATTCTTACTAGTGTCTGCAAAATACTATCAGCTGAGATGGGAAGTGTTGTAACATCCACCAAATTACACATCACTGAAATGTATGAATGCATGACTGTATGATTGCATTGTCTTTAAGATTGAGTGCTCCTATAGCAGTCCAATAAACATGTTGAAAGAGACTGTTGTTGTTGAATAGTTGGATGGAATCTGACGGGCACGGCCAGGTGGCATAACTGGCATCTAGCCTGGCACAAAGGCAATGAGCACTGATGTGCCATGACACCCGTCACAGCCTGTGATGACTAACTCAACCAGCAGACCCGATACTGATGACCCAGCTGTGCACATTATCATCTAACTTTTTATCGAAATGAAAAGTGTCATTTTTTTGTTTTTTAAATCCTTTCTTGAATCTCAGTTTGATACTTACAGTAACTATATGGTGGATTGACTTCCTGTACAGTGTAAAAACCAACTTCAGCACTTTCAAATCGTGGCGTTTCAACTTCTGGATCGACCAGCAGATCTATAATTCGCCATCAGTTTTGTGAACTAATGAGCATGACTTTATCAAGCTGTAGCCTAAAAATAATTGAGTTTCAATAACGTCATTATGAATGTGACCGTTGAACATAATTGCATAAACTCTTTTTGTTGTGACTGCAAGATTGACTGAACTAGAACTGAATGAACAACATATCTCCTCTTGTTCAGTCGGTCAACAGATCCTCGATCATGAACGAGAAGTTTGGTATCGTTCTGAATCAAATCATCTTCAGTGATTCAAGGGCCGTATTTGTACATTGGGTCAAGCTAATGATTTTCCTTCACAGCCGCACTCGAATGTTATTGCTTTAGTGAGTATTTTCAGGCAAATGTGTTTGTTTGCTTTGAAAGGGAGCGACTTCAGTGAACGTGAAACGATTCAGTGTATGACGGTTATACTTAAACTTAAAGGATTCGTTCCAAAACACAGATTATTTTCACAAACTAAATACAAGAGAGCAGATTTGAATTAAGGGGCGGAAAGTTATTTTCCCCTCTAGTCAGTTTCAGTTTGTTTACTCTCAGGTTTTACGTGTCTTGAGACTGCATGTAATGTCTTGGTGACTCTATAGATGTTATGGTTACATTACCCAAAGGTTTCTTCCCCAGTTGACCTGGGAATGAACACCGTCTAGTTCACATGCTTCAAACCTCACAGCTGCTATCATTTACTTTATATACACCTTATAGTCGAATCTGAACAGGCTATATTACCTACACACACCGTCAAACCTCTATCAATCATTATTATTATTATTTAATTATTATTATTATTAATAATACCTTATAGTCAAATCTGAACAGGTTATATTACCTACACACACCGTCAAACCTCTATCAATCATTATTATTATTATTTAATTATTATTATTATTATTAATAATACCTTATAGTCGAATCTGAACAGGCTATATTACCTACACACACCTTCAAACCTCTAATTATCATCATTATTATTATTTAATTATTATTATTATTATTAATAATACCTTATAGTCGAATCTGAACAGGTTATATTACCTACACACACCGTCAAACCTCTAATCATCATCATTATTATTATTTATTTATTATTATTATTATTATTAATAATACCTTATAGTCGAATCTGAACAGGCTATATTACCTACACACACCGTCAAACCTCTATCAATCATTATTATTATTATTTAATTATTATTTAATTATTATTATTATTATTATTAATACCTTATAGTCGAATCTGAACAGGTTATATTACCTACACACACCGTCAAACCTCTATCAATCATTATTATTATTATTTAATTATTATTTAATTATTATTATTATTATTAATAATACCTTATAGTCGAATCTGAACAGGTTATATTACCTACACACACCTTCAAACCTCTAATTATCATCATTATTATTATTTAATTATTATTATTATTATTATTATTATTAATAATACCTTATAGTCGAATCTGAACAGGTTATATTACCTACACACACCTTCAAACCTCTAATTATCATCATTATTATTATTATTTAATTATTATTATTATTATTATTATTAATAATACCTTATAGTCGAATCTGAACAGGTTATATTACCTACACACACCTTCAAACCTCTAATTATCATCATTATTATTATTTAATTATTATTATTATTATTATTATTAATAATACCTTATAGTCGAATCTGAACAGGCTATATTACCTACACACACTTTCAAACCTCTAATTATCATCATTATTATTATTTAATTATTATTATTATTATTAATAATACCTTATAGTCGAATCTGAACAGGTTATATTACCTACACACACCGTCAAACCTCTATCAATCATTATTATTATTATTTAATTATTATTATTATTATTAATAATACCTTATAGTCGAATCTGAACAGGTTATATTACCTACACACACCGTCAAACCTCTATCAATCATTATTATTATTATTTAATTATTATTATTATTAATAATACCTTATAGTCGAATCTGAACAGGCTATATTACCTACACACACCGTCAAACCTCTATCAATCATTATTATTATTATTTAATTATTATTTAATTATTATTATTATTATTATTAATACCTTATAGTCGAATCTGAACAGGTTATATTACCTACACACACCGTCAAACCTCTATCAATCATTATTATTATTATTTAATTATTATTTAATTATTATTATTATTATTAATAATACCTTATAGTCGAATCTGAACAGGTTATATTACCTACACACACCTTCAAACCTCTAATTATCATCATTATTATTATTTAATTATTATTATTATTAATAATACCTTATAGTCGAATCTGAACAGGTTATATTACCTACACACACCTTCAAACCTCTAATTATCATCATTATTATTATTTAATTATTATTATTATTATTATTATTAATAATACCTTATAGTCGAATCTGAACAGGTTATATTACCTACACACACCGTCACACCTCTAATTATCATCATTATTATTATTTAATTATTATTATTATTATTAATAATACCTTATAGTCGAATCTGAACAGGTTATATTACCTACACACACCGTCACACCTCTAATTATCATCATTATTATTATTTAATTATTATTATTATTATTAATAATACCTTATAGTCGAATCTGAACAGGTTATATTACCTACACACACCGTCAAACCTCTATCAATCATTATTATTATTATTTAATTATTATTTAATTATTATTATTATTATTAATAATACCTTATAGTCGAATCTGAACAGGTTATATTACCTACACACACCGTCAAACCTCTATCAATCATTATTATTATTATTTAATTATTATTTAATTATTATTATTATTATTAATAATACCTTATAGTCGAATCTGAACAGGTTATATTACCTACACACACCGTCAAACCTCTATCAATCATTATTATTATTATTTAATTATTATTTAATTATTATTATTATTATTAATAATACCTTATAGTCGAATCTGAACAGGTTATATTACCTACACACACCTTCAAACCTCTAATTATCATCATTATTATTATTTAATTATTATTATTATTATTATTATTAATAATACCTTATAGTCGAATCTGAACAGGTTATATTACCTACACACACCTTCAAACCTCTAATTATCATCATTATTATTATTTAATTATTATTATTATTATTAATAATACCTTATAGTCGAATCTGAACAGGCTATATTACCTACACACACCGTCAAACCTCTAACAATCATTATTATTATTATTTAATTATTATTTAATTATTATTATTATTATTAATAATACCTTATAGTCGAATCTGAACAGGCTATATTACCTACACACACCATCAAACCTCTATCAATCATTATTATTATTATTTAATTATTATTATTATTAATAATACCTTATAGTCGAATCTGAACAGGTTATATTACCTACACACACCGTCAAACCTCTATCAATCATTATTATTATTATTTAATTATTATTTAATTATTATTATTATTATTAATAATACCTTATAGTCGAATCTGAACAGGTTATATTACCTACACACACCGTCAAACCTCTATCAATCATTATTATTATTATTTAATTATTATTTAATTATTATTATTATTATTAATAATACCTTATAGTCGAATCTGAACAGGCTATATTACCTACACACACCGTCAAACCTCTATCAATCATTATTATTATTATTTAATTATTATTTAATTATTGTTATTATTATTAATAATACCTTATAGTCGAATCTGAACAGGTTAT